>NC_140968.1:21946968-21979468 GCF_056783735.1 Eptatretus burgeri
TCAGACTTGTGTGAAAGGGAAGTAAACAACAAGGGGGGTTTGACTATGGGGGCCATCAATGTGTGTTTACAGAAGTTGATGAAAACATAAACAGGACAGAACAAAGAACAGACAAATGTATTTGTGATCGACACCAAAGTGGACATGAATGTGCAGCTTGAACAAACTCCAATGAAATCATACATAAGAGATTATAATCCTCTCCGTGCAACCGTTGATCTGAAGTTCAAACTGACCATTAACAAGGAACCAGAAATTAAATTTAAATTTCCAGCCAAACTTTACAAGGATAAGCGTAAATCATCTGGGTTCATGAAAAAGATTCTGTTGCCATGACTGGTTCAAAATGTTTGATTTCATATCATATTTTAAAGCAGGTGATGGTCTTTATTGCCTTGTCTGTCATCTTTTCACAGACACTGCACACCGCCGCCCAAACAAATTGATAAGTTAACCTTTTCAAAATTGGAAAGATGCTGTTTGCTCACCTAAAATCACATTCGACATGTGACTATCATAGGATGTCTATGGCTAAACTAAAAGCATGTCAAGGAACACAGAATTTATGACAAAAGGAAACGCCTACAAAAAATGTTCCCGTCGCACTGCTCGGAGAAATTATATTTTTCAATTCAAACCCAATACTTATAATCCAGGATCCGCCCCTGTAAGCTGTAGGTATGTTTTTGCTTCATGCACATACAATAACTTCATGAGTTTTTTTTTGCTGACACAGAGCTGTCAGTTGACTATACACCACCCATGTAAATAAAAGGTCTGCGCCAGAAGAACATGTTGCATGCTTGGAAGTAGATCGTGCACAGAGTGGGTACTCTGCTAGTTGATATAATTCCTTCATCTGACTTAATGGTATACAGATTGCTGTTGATCTCGTACTTGTACATGAAGTGGTTTTTAGTCTTTTAATTTATTTATTTCAGAAAGGACACACATCATGCCCTTGCAGGAGACGTTATTCTGCTCACAACAGATTCATATCCCACCAGAGCTGCCCGACATGCTCAAGAAGTTTACCAAGGCAGCGATCCGTACACAACCACTGAATTTGCTGGATTGGGCAACCAGGTATGGTGACCTCAGGGAAAGTACCAAAAATGTGCACACATTACATTTAATCAAATTACTGAAAGTAGGATACCTGATGTCACAAAGTACAGCTGCATTACTGTCCACTGTATTCACATTCTCCTGAACTCAAACCTACTCATTATGTGCAATTATTTACTTGGTCTCGTTCATTTTTTCAACATGTTAGAATCAGGTCAACTAAGGACATCAATAAAGCTGGTAATCTTTTTTTGACATTGGTCTTTTTCTTTACAGTATTTTTTTTCTACTTCCATATTGGACACCACACTTGTCCCCTTCCCTTTCCACCTGACTACTTCAACCTCCCAACACGTGAGCACAATGCCACCCAATTTTGATTAAGTTTCAGGGGAGGAGTATGGAACAAGCAGGATGATCTGAGCAGACTCCTCCCTTTGTCTGGGTTTCCTTGTGCTTGTAACTTTCTTAAAGCAAACGATTATATGTATGTATGAAAAGGAAAATTATGTAATACTCTGTTTATACTTGGGAATTTTGAGACTTCTTTTTTGTGAACAGGATTGAGGCTCATGCAAGAGTGAGTTCACAGATGGTTAAAAGGCAGTGTTGTGTCAGTGGAGGGGGGAAGTCACAGTTCGATAGACAAATCAATCAAGCGAATGAGCTAATAACAAAAAGGGAGAGAGAGGGTGTGCGAAAATACAGTAACCTGCAAGTACGAGTGTTTGGTTAGGTGGGTTAATAAGGATAGAAAAGATCATGTGGAGGTGTGAAGGGTCTTTTGTTTTTTTTCCTGCTGAAGCTCTCCCCTCTAATTTTTTACTTTTCTCAAAGCACTTTATTGACAGCTTTCTTTAGCTTTTAGATTTTTACCTGCGGCCAAGAGCTCCGGATGGTTGTTGTGGCTCTTGTTGGGGGTCAGTTTTTGAAATGTGCACCCATTGATCAGACAGCTGCCGAACCCCACCTAGATGTGTCGCTTGACTTCACCCACAATGGTATTCAGACAAAATAATATGGCTGCCATCTTGGTTTTCTGCGGGCCTAAGACTTCAGGCTTGGAGGCCTTTTCTGATTATACACTGCTTGGGTTTGTTGCATCAGATTTCCATTGGCTTTGTTTGGGTTGATTATTCCTCACGATGAGAGATCCCAAGAAAAAATGGAATCATATGTTGAATAAAAATTATTAGTAATGTTTAATCAAGCCCGTCAGCATGCACACAGTACATGCCTCCTTAAAAACAGATAGTGTTACATAGTTTTTGAACGGCCCCATATTGGGGTTAAACAATCCGTGACTGTGATGAATCAGCTCGTTAATATATAACCGTGGCAGTGGCTGACGTGGATGAAAGGTGTCGAGTTAATCTTTTAATAGCACATTAAATGTGTTCGTCAATCGTGCTGTTCATCTTTTAAGAGTGCTTTAAATGCACATTTCTCAATCGGCCCATTGCCGGATTTTGTCGCAGGTTGTGACCCCAGTGTGGTCATTCTTGTTATTATTATTATATGGATAAGGTGCACCTCATACTTGAAACCCTTGTGGGAATTGTGAATTTGAACCATCGCCGGAAGTCAGGTCCACAAAATGGAGATCGAGGAACAAATGAGTTGAGGTGTGCATCAAGCCTAGATTTTGGAGTTTAATCTGGAGGGGGTTAGTGGAAGAACACCTACATACTGGAAGAGCTGGAGAAGATCAGGGAGCTGAGAGAGCAGAGGGAGCAGGACCTGAGGTGACAGAGATGTCACCAACCTGTCCCCAATTTGAAAGCAAGAGGCTTTGCTCTTCAGCCTCACTGCAGGAGATTCCAATAATGTTAAGAGCCTTGGATTCCACAGAATTTGGGAATTTTGTTCTTTTCTTTTTTTCCGCTGTTGAGAGCCTTGGCAGTTGCGGCGGTTGTAGAGAAGTAGGAGTACGTTGTGACATTTGTAGTGAAGACATTGCAATGTGCAGCTGTGGCAAAGAGGTGGAAATTCCTTACAACTATATTGCCAACAACGGTCACATTTGTCATTAAAATGTAAGCATGGGTTGTTGCGGAGATTTGTGGTAGTCATATGAAGTGGTTGGGGTGAGTGTGGTACAGTATGGTGAGCAGAATGAAGGTCTGGGGTGAGACGGCAGTTGATAATTGGCATGCAGTTTTGAATGGAAAATGGTGCACAAATGCAAATGAGGAACTCGCGGTGCACTTTGCTTGGTTGGTGTGATCGTTATTGATTTGCGTGCATGCTTGCTTGCATGTTTCTTGTGAGAGGCAAAGGAATGGAAGACCTGCAAGGGTTGCATATTGGAGACCCAACTAAAAACCCTACGCAACGCATCTTTCCCATTTACCCACGAGACATATGGAAAGGACTACTACAAATACTATTGAAATAACTGTCTTGTGATCGCTGTATGTTGTGTGCAATTGCCTTGGAGACATGCGGTTCTACACAACCACAACAATATATACGTATAAATATATATATATATATATATATATATATATATATATATATATATATATATATATAAAAATCAATCAATATACAAACAAGTCTGGAGATGGTGATGGTTCACGAGCAATGTACACTGTTTGCCTTTTTTATTTTTTGACCTTCGAGGGGATGCCACGGGCAAACTGGCAGGAATTAGGAAAAATGTAAATGATGAAAGTTGTAGTAATCGAAGAGCACTACAAATCGACCAAGAATTGCGAAATCCTAAACGTAGTTCACCTTTTTTATTTTTTTATGGCGGGAATCGGGAAAAACGTAAATGATGAAAGTTGTAGTACTCGAAGAGTACGACTTGCATACCAACTTTCATTCAAAACAGTTGAACACCCTAGGAGCTCGATGCCCAATTTATTGATTTTTTTGACATTTTCTAAGTTCGTGACCTTGTGACCTTGACCTTGGGACGAAAATGAAAAATCGAGCTCCGTGAGGCTATGCAGGTGCCATTGGGCTAACCAAATACCGAAACCCCTGCCAGATTCGACAAACCCCCTCGGAGAAGATGTAACTTGAAACCAGCTACCCCCTAAAAACACGTTTTTTGGCCGTGGCTCCACCAATAACAGGCGCAGCATGCCCATTCTCTGGAAAACACAACTAGATCATGATATAAACCTCCAGCCCAAATTTTATCAGGATCGGATCAAAACCCATGGAGCTATGCTTGGGACAGACAGACAGACAGACACACCCATAACGAATATAGTGGTCACTTACTAACTCATGAACCAATATATATATATATATATATATATATATATATATATATATATATATATATATATATATATACATATATATATATATATATATATACATATATTTATATATATAAATAAATAATATATATTACACACACACATCACATGCACCTCCTGACTGTTATGGTGAGCATCGCCACGGATTATGTCTCACATGATAAAACTGCATAATCCGGAAAGAGCAACCATCCTTCTGCCACCCAGACAATTGTTCCCGCTAATGCAAACCATTCAACCAGAAGGCACGTGATGTGATCTGTGGGTAAATCGAAACATGTGGAGTGTGACGAGCACTCCCCCGATGTCCATTGGACATAGTTCGACACCAAAGCGTCACCTCCAACCCAGAGGCCTCGGCCCGGCGACTCTGTCAAACAGACAAAGATTACATGGCCAACATCAGTTAAACATCAAATGGAGCTGCCTATCTGGATTTTGGGCTTATTTGGCCTCATCAGGACGTCATTCCGATAAATATCTAACCAATAATGACCACATTCATCTTTTAAAATGTATGAACTTTAACTTCCAAAACCCACATCAACAGCATCATACCTGCCATGCAGTTTACACATGAACTCGAACAATCCAGCCTCATTGCTTTTCTGGATGTGGGCGTCACATGCGCAACAGATAAGTGCTTGACCACCCAGGTGTACCGCAAACCCACGCATACTGACCAGGTGCTCAATTACAACAGTGGTCACCTGACTACGCACATACGGTCTTGTGCATGAACTTTGTTTGACCGGGCCAGCTCACACTGCAGTGAGCAACACACACGATGGACCGAAATTGAACATGTCACCCGCTTACTGCAGAATAATGACTATCCGGCAGGATTCATTCGGTCCTGCCGCCGGAGAAGGGCACCCACATTGCGACCTGAGGAACCGGTCAAAACAGTAGCATTGTTACGGATTTGGAAGCCTTTTGCACACAAACAGACAGCAGTCCCCGCAGTTCAGTTATTTCGATAAGTATGTGTTTATAGTCAGGGTCCCGTCCTTCTGTCTAATGGGTTAATTTCATGTGTGCACTGCGGGTTTCTTTTATAGTCAGGTTTTTTACATCGCCAACAAATCTCCTTCGTTATTCGCATCATTACCTCAGAAGTTCCCCGACCAATCCGAAGATGAGTGACCTCCGGGTGACTCTGCCTTAACCAGATGGAGTGTTTGGCCCGACCAATGAGGGGAGGCCACTGATCACCCGACAACCCCTTGTCCAATCAGGAGGTGAGTGGGAGGGGAAGAAATCCCTCGGACCTGGCAAGAAGAGTAGAGTGGTTGTCAGGACCAGTGTACTGCAGTGATCGTGGCCTATTCCTTTGCGGTGGCTCCTCGTGGTGGCTTGGTCTATGGTCCTTTGCGGTGGCTCCTCACCGTGGCTTGGTCTGCGGTTCTTTGCGGTGGCTCCTCACCGTGGCTTGGTCTGCGAACGTGGTCTGCGGTCCTTCGCGGTGGATCATCGTGGTGTTGGAGGCTGAGCAGCCAGGGTCATGGGCCCGTGGATTTCGGAACATGGGTTCGAGTCCCACCGTGGTGGTTGAAGTCCAGTGTGACCGCACGAAGTGGGAAGATACCCGGCCAGGCTCTGGTTCCCCAGCTGAATTATCCTCTTCGGCGGGAGGACCGAATAAAGACCCACGGGGTCGATTTCTTTCGGGTGTGTGTGTGTCTGTGGGCCCCGTCTGTAAGTAGAAACTGTTAAGTGCCTGTGTTCCTTGTAAATTGCATTTCTTGTAGTCGTGATAACTCTGCTCTCTGTGCTCCCCTGCCCCATTATAAATAAACCCCCAATTGTTCAATGTACCGGCCTGTTGTCTGTCGTTTCTACCATTGACCCAGCATGGTGCGTATTGAGAATTAGGGAGGCCGTGTGCCATAAGTTGTCGTTTGGACCGACGGACTCTGGTAACTTCCGCTCGGTTATACCGGACCGAGGTCACTACAGCGACCCGGTTCAACAGAGTCCATTGAGGGTGTGACTTCCCCGGTAATTTGACAACGTGGGTACTTAGGTATATTGAAATTAGGCAATTAACCCTACACCACGCCGTCAAAATATTGGCGACTACTGTCCGCTAAGGGACCCGTGACCTTTCGGACTTATCCGAGAGTCACGACCTAAATTCCGGGGTGTTCGGTGGAGACGACCCTACTGCTCCCCCTGGTGGTCGTTTACCGCCGCCGAACCATGGCCGACAACAGTATTACCATACAACAGCAGTACTTCAGAGATTGCCAACCGTTTGCTGTAACCATTTGGAATCCTGGTCACATAAACCTCAGACAACACGCTGCACGCAGCTGTCTAGGACCAAACACAGGGTGATTAAACTTGACAAGATGAACGTGGTCTACGAAATCCCGTCGAGACTGTGATGCCAACAATGTGAACCAAACGTCCAAACGACCATGGTTATTGCAGCACCAGCAAGCTGTAGCACACAGAGACAAGCTTTCACTGGGAGTGGCATATTGTCACAATCTACGTCACACATGTGCATCGAAAAACACGGCAGTGAAAGCATCGGCACCTGGCCAGGCCAGCCGGGAAATTCTCGTCGCATGGTTTTCGGCCACACAGTCGATTAACCATCACGTCGACCTGCATGCTGCCTATCGAGGATTATGCAATGGCCCACAGCCCTCACCCACAGGTGTGAAGGCCAAACCAATGCACAAACCCAGATTAGACATGCTACACGTGACATCCAAACATCCAATCCGGAAGCAAATCCACCCTCCAATCCCACTCTCTTTGTTAAATCCGTCCCAAACCTCACGCTGATTGGTCCCCTCACAGCCCAATTGTGACACGCAGCCGTTCATGTTGGACATAAGTACAGTTAACATCTCTGCACGTGTGGTGTTATAAAAATTTTTTTACCTCTGAGGACAGAAGATAGTGGTCTTCTGAAACGTCAGAGTTTTAATAAAGAATTTTATTATTCTTTTAGGCTCAGTGTGCTTTAACTCTTCATTCAAATATATATATATATATATATATATATATATATATATATATATATATATATATATATATATATATATATATATATATATAATAGTTGTAAAATATAAAAATAACTTTGATGTTGTGGGTCCATTGATGTTGAGTAATCTACTGATGTGGACCTGCGACCGGGGTTGTGGATCCACCATTTGGAGAGGTTCTGGGCTGAAAGGATCGAAACCTCGATGAAAAACGGTGCTCAGCTGATTATCCGGACAGATGGGAAATCAGTAAATTGCTTATAAGCTAAGGTTATTACTTCAAATAAAATAGCTTTTACAGCTTTTGTAAGTATTTACTAGTACATAATATTATTACGGATTTGGAAACCTTGTGCACACAGAGAGCCAGAGTCCCCGTAGTTCAGTTATTTCGATAAGTATGTGTTTATAGTCAGGGTCCCGTCCTTCTGTCTAATGGGAATTACATGTGTGCTACGAGTTATTTTTTTAGTCAGGTTTATTACATCCACTACAACAACGCCACCGTCCAATACTCGACCCGGTCGCCATTGCCCATGTGTTTTTGGCTGAAGGCGTGGGTGGAGCCTCCATCGCCTCAGATCGAGGCTCCGCCCCAAGGCAGGGCATGGACGTTTCCTCCAGCGAATGAGCGAAGGGCGAGCATGACACACACGCCCCAGCCAATCGGGAGGTGACCACGAGTCGTCCGACAACCCCTCGTCCAATCAGGAGGCGAGTGGCGAGGAGAAGAGACCCCTCCCACCTCAGAAGAGTAGAGTGGTTGTCTGGACCAGGGTTCGGCAGAGAGGAGATCGTGGCGATTGCCGAGCGGTCTGTCGTCGTGGCTGAGTGGTTGTCGACGAGGGCTCTGCAGACGGTTGTGGTCATGGTTGGAGCAGTCTGCGGTCTTTTGGAGGGCAAGTCTGGTGACCGAGCAGCCAGGGTCATGGGCCGTGGACTTCGGGTCATGGGTTCGAGTCCCACCATGGTGGTTCGAGTCGGTGTGACCGCACGAGGCGGGACAGGTACCCCGGCCCGGATCTACCGAACTAAACCCACGGGGTCCATTTCGTGTGTGTGTGTGTGTGTGTGTGTGTGTGTGTGTGTGTGTGTGTGTGTGTGTGTGTGTGTGTGTGTGTGTGTGTGTGTGTGTGTGTGTGTGTGTGTGTGTGTGTGTGTGTGTGTGTGTGTGTGTGTGTGTGGTCTGGCTTCCTTCTTTGAACTATGGTGTAGTGTTTGGTCTTGATTTAGGTGAACCCTGATTTAGGTGAAACACGTTGCGACATTCATTTTCTGAAGGTGTAATGAATGTGAGCTCACAGGCAGGGTACCTGTCTCTGACGGATTCGCACATGTCTCACCTCAAATGAGTAATTTTTTTGGAGGGTGTATTGATATAGAAACAGGAGTTGAACGTACAGTGATTATGTGGATTGTGACAAGTGTTGCATGTTTACCTGATGGACAATGGTGGCCCGCTCAGAAGAAGAACTATCGTTCATGATTGAAATTGACAAATACACTGCCATTTCATATCAGATCGTTTTGTAAATGGTATCGTACACAGTTTCAACATTTTGTCGTCGATGATACCATCAATGTAAGTGTTTGTAAAGGTTTAAGAGACCCTAATTACCTCCACAAATTGCATGAGAATGCCCCCACTTGGCATAAAAGTGTATAATAATAATAATAATAATAATAATAATAATAATAATAATAATAATAATAATAATATAATTATAATATTGTGCTTCACTATTTTTTTTTCTCCAACCCTTGATATTACACCCCATCTTTCTCCCCCACGATTTCTCCAGCTACTTCCAAGCCTTGGCTAATGGACAGCCCCTGCCTGTGAAGGATTGTTTTGAGATGCCTGCGGCTGCACATGCAGAACACTTCGGACTCACACCCGGGCTGCTAAAAACCCTGCACAAGCAGGTGGCACACAACACTTTATGTTGTTACACTGCAAGAATATCACTGTGTTATCCAGGAACCTGTCCAGACTCTTACCTATAGGGTGGCCATATTTTTAGTTTCCTAAAAGCAGACTTGGACATTTACCAAGCTATATATTTTAACGTATTGTTAGAATAATAAAAAAGAACACTATCGTGTTAAAAGAACTTCTTTGTTGATGAGGTTACTCAGTGGGTCTAGAACCAGACAAAACAAGAAGGGGGGCGGGGGTGGGGTGGGGGAGACTGTCTCTCTGGAAGATCCCACGCCATATCTTCACATCTGGTATTTCAATATTTCCTTCCTTGTGCTGTAATACCAATGTGGTACTCCAGAGCCCCATTGCTTTACAAGGATTGCAAGGAAATTATGGGCAGGAGGAGGCCGTTCGGCCCATCATGCCTGCGCCACACCAATACCAGATTTCTAATAAATCTGTCAATACCCCTTCCCTTCGTGTGCAGCCTTTTGGCTGCTACACTGGTCCTCATTTCACCGACCTGGCTGAGTCAACCCCCTGGTGTTAATTCAGCTTCCAACGGGACTTGAACTCAGGACCCTAGGATCCCAAGCCACCACCATAACTGTGAAGCCAACAACAGCTTTTTCAATCAGTTTGATTATTTGAGGATTGATTTTCTATATTTGCATGCATTTTATCATCCACGAATATGGGACACTGTCAAAAGCTCTCTTGTCTATCCAGGTGGTGGACAATTTGGTTCTTCACATTTTTTTGCAATTTTCACAATTTTCAAATACGGCATTGTTCAATAGCATGTGGTGAATTGTTGCAGAACAACCTCTTTTGCATCCCGTTTGGTGTGTGTGTTTTGTGTGTGTGTGTGTGTGTTGGTGTTGGTGTTGGTGGTGGTGGTGGTGGTGTTACCGTTTTGCTCTCAGTTGATTAATTACTGGGACATGTGCGTTTAAGCCCTTTGAGCAACTTGAACAAATTTATTCTGCTTATTTAACGATAGGCTCTTACAGCACTGTCACATTGTACCCATTGAACCTCTTCGCTTATCAGTTCAGAAACTCACTCCTTATCTTGTTGCAGGTAGCATACCTGGATATACCTGGATATACACTTGTTACCTGGATATACTGTAACTTTCAATATTCTTTATGGAATTGCTGATTTGGTCATGATGTTTTGAACAAAGTAAATGTATCACTTCAGAATGGAAAGGTATCTACCATCAGACACTGCTTCCTGTTACTCAGAAATGTAAGGCCATATTGCATTGCTCACATTTTCCTCTCCTCAGCTCATAAAATGCAATCCGAGTACTGGACAATTATTATCCAGTAGCCTATCCACCGCCAGGTGGCGTTTGTGGCCTACATTTGCACATTATGTTTCAAATGGGTCAGCAAACATGTTAGTGCATAGCATATGATTTATGCATCCCATGAAGTGAAAAAAAACTCTTTAAGTTCACAAATCCTCTTTTCATTGACTGAAAATTCATTTAAACACTGAGGACCAAGTTCTCTAGATATATGAAAGCATTCTTCAAGCCGGGCTGCCAGAATAACCAAGAGGTATGTTCACTCAACTCTGAGATGCCTCGCGTGGGTTCAAATCTCAACCCAGCTATAAACTCTAATCCTGGTATTTTCTTGACAGGGCGATTCATCAATGTTTGTGCCATCCCTCGGATAAACCTTAAACTGGGCATCCCTTATGCCGGCATTAATTGGTGGATATTAAAGATCCCATGGTGTAGGTGGGGGTGTGGGCGTCACATGCGCAACAGATAAGTGCTTGACCACCCAGGTGTACCGCAAACCCACGCATACTGACCAGGTGCTCAATTACAACAGTGGTCACCTGACTACGCACATATGGTCTTGTGCATAAACTTTGTTTTTACTCCTGTTTGTATCCCAATGTACTCCTGCTTCACCTTCACCTTGTAGGTGAAAAGTAGGCCAGTTTACGCCGACACAATGTCCAAATTCCAAATCTCTGCTCTAGCCTACGGGGGGGGGGGGGGAGGGGTGGGGGGCATGTAATTTTGGAAGTCATCTTGGAATCGATGAAATAGTGCTGGACAGCTTATTTTCTGTAATCTTGAGACGAGTAGCTATGATGGTGCTAAACTCCATGGAGTGTTAAACTCAATTCTGCTGCATACACTTGTTTTTTTTTCCTTTGCGATGTCTGTCTCGACAAATACTGTTATCCATCGTATTGGACCAAATGTGGGCTCACACACTTTAGTTTTGATACCCTCAGTCTCTGCACGGTATAAAATAGCTTTTATCGAATCAAATTTAACTGAGTTGAACATGACAAATTGAACAAACTGCAATGCGTTTGTTCACCTCTCTAAACCAATTTTGATCTTCTGGGAGTTACATTGACTCATCTTTAAAACAGCAACATCTACAAGTCTTATTCTTCTGGGGAAGATCCATCTCAATTGAGAAAACAAAAATCAAAAGATATCACTCAATTACTGAATCGGACTGTTTGAAGTCACAGTTCAACCACAAGTGAGGAAAGCAAATCAAGGGGAATAGAGGGCACATGTTTTGTTCTTAACACATTAACTTAACCTTAGACTTCCTCCGCCACCACCTATCCCACAAAAAAGTCTACCCTAATTAAACTTTCTGGGAACAATCAAAAATGTTTATCAACAGCTTGAATGATTGAATTTATCCTTTCTGAAATAACGTGCCTTTGCCACGTACTCTGTGCTCATTGTAGCTGGGGCACAAAGGTTTGGTAGATTGGGCCGAGCTGGTGACACGGTGGCAAGATCTGGGTTTGCTATCTGAGCATCTGAACAGCTTGAAGGAGCTTGGAGACTTTGAGGAGAAGTTTGACTGGCTGCAGTTTTTCGTGCTTGGTTGCAGTGCACTCAGTGAAGTAAGGAATGACAATCGCTGTACACTTATCTCTTTGCTTTGAGCTGAACCACAACCCGAACCAACTGCCTGTTTCATTATCATCGTTGCATTAAAATACACAATTTGGTGTGTGTGTGTGTGTGTGTGTGTGTGTGTGTGTGTGTGTGTGTGTGTGTGTGTGTGTGTGTGTGTGTGTGTGTGTGTGTGTGTGTGTGTATTTTTGACCGCGATACAGTCGGTCGTTACTTATCCAATCTCAACCAAACTTGACAGGAAGACTAAGGGGTCACACGATGGAGGTTGCAGTGATTTAATCCCCCCCCTCCCCAAGAGGGTTTTCCACCTTGGGTGAAATCCATGTTAAGGTGTATGTTAATGCTAAGATAACTAATCATGACGTTTTTTTGAAGGCCGCTTTTAATAACAAGTGGTAACAACACGAAAGATAATAGAATAATATTAATGTTATTACAAAACAATATTAATCCTCATTATCATTCACAAATTGGTGTTTGTGTGTTTGTTTGACACGCTGCTCCTTCTACAGTTCTGGGCCAATTACATCCAAACGTGCTACATACGATCAGCATGACGCCAATTAGTGCAATGGGGTGTTTGTTTTTAATCTTTGCCGGTGGTCTTGGGGGGTGTTGGTGGGGGGCGGGTGAGATGGGGGTGACAAATTCTCGATGGAAATGTGTACCGTGTAGCGCCACCTCCAGGTGGGGGAGGGTATTACAAGTCCTCACCATTTACAGTGCAGGATAACGCTTCCCACGTTTTCAAGTGCTGTGAAGTGTTTTGAACGATAAGCAGTAGGTGTGTTTTTGCTTCATGCACGTAACCTGGGTTATTGGTTCACGAGTCAGTAATTGGTTCACGAGTCAGCAAGTGACCACTATATTCGTTATGGGTGTGTGTCTGATGTCCGTCTGTCTGTCTGTCCCGAACATAGCTCCGTGGGTTTTGATCCGATCTTGATAAAATTTGGGTGGGGGGTTTATATCATGACCTAGTTGTTTTCCGGAGAATGGGTGTGCTGCGCCCATTATGGGCGGAGCCACGCCCAAAAAACATGTTTTTAGGGGTAGCCGGTTTCAAGTTACATCTTCTCCAAGGGGGTTTGTCAAATCTGGCAGGGGTTTCGGTATTTGGTTAGCCCAATGGCACCTGCATAGCCCCACAGAGCTCGATTTTTCATTTTCGTCCCAAGGTCACAAGGTCACGAACTTAGAAAATGTCAAAAAAATCAATAAATTTGGCATCGAGCTTCTCGGGTTTTCAACTGTTTCAAATGAAAGTTGGTATGCAAGTAGTGCTCTTCGAGTACTACAACTTTCATCCATTTAGTTTTTCCCGATTCCCGCCAGTTTGCCCGTGGCGTCCCCTCGAAGGTCAAAAAAAAAAAAAGCAAACCGTGTACATTGCTCGTGAACCATCGCCGTCTTCAGACTTGTTATTTTTAATTTTCTGGAGTGATTGCAGTCGCTGTTAGTTGCCTATACACCACCCAAATAAAAGGTACGTGTTAGAAGAATGTGTTGCATGGTTGGAACAAGATTGCCCTTAGGGCCGGTACTCTGCTAGTACAAACAATATCCCCTCTCCCCAAAGGGTTTATGATTACCTTTTTAAACAGTCGCAGCTGTTGTTCAACACTAAACTGAAAGGGAGGAAACCCGACGTTCTTGAGCCCTGAACCTCGATCTCCTGTGATCTATATACCCCAGGGAAGATAACAACAAGACCCTTCCTGCCACTCTCATTGGGAGTGAGTGTACCAGCAATTCAAATTCACTTTTTGCGGTTGCAGATTTCCATTCAAGAAATGCGTTCAAAATATCACATGGCTCTACCCTCCCAATGTACTCAATTATATCAGAGGCAGAAATGCAGCATGTTGGCCTATTTTCATATTTGGGAACACCACCAGCTGAAACAGATATTCAGAAAGGCAAGACTCAGATCCAACGTTTCGACCATCAAGGTACTCGTCAGGCCATCCACATTCTGGCCACAAATCCACTTGTAATTTTCTCACAAAATGGCATTTGGCATGGCTAATTCCAAATACGTGTCAGATGTTTATCTGTCATTTGAACCCTTGAGTTTTTAATTACTAGACTCGTTTGGGTTTCAGGGTGAAGATATTCAGAAGGAAACCTCAATGAAAGCAAAATAAACACATTAGTGTCAGAGAGAGGTGTAGTGTTAAGTGCATTGTAGTGTTAACACCTGGTATTGGCTTAGTGGTTAGGGTGGCTGGCTTGGGATCTTAGGGTCCTGGGTTTGAGCCCCGTTTTCCACTGATTTAACACCAGGTAGTGTTAACTTAGCCTGTCATCCTTCCGAGGTCGGCGAAATGAGTACCAGTGTACTGGGAAAATGGTTGTATCAGCGCTGCTCCATGCCTGCCACCGCAGTGCGGTAATCTTCATCCTCATGAAGCAGCACTCATATGGAAGGAATGAAAAAGGGGGTGGGGGAGCAGTGTGGAATATTAAATATACAATTCCATGTTATTGTTTGTGAATATGACAAGCACATTTGACAACCACATCAGTGAGGCAGAGCCAAATGACAATTTGAATCCAAATATATGGATTGCAACACTGTTATGTAGTGAGTTATCGCGTTGGAAGTCTGGGTAATGACCGTTCGCTCATCTGGTGCAACCGGAGTTTCTTCTCACAAACCAATCAGTGACGAGTACGTGTGGTGGGGTGAAGGCAGTGGGTTTTATCGGCTTTTTCTTGAAGGATGGAGTTTCGGTGGTTGCCCCAAGTACCATAAAAATTTTATTACATGCTCGAGCTACAAGCTTGTTCTCATTAAAGTTATATGATAAAGTTGAACTCTGCATAAAGTTCTTCTATTTTTTTTTTAATTTCCTAACTTGGCTTTTTCATTGCAAGTAGTTTAAAATCACCGACAAGCCAAAAGATCAAACGTGTACAAGTTAAAAAATCGTGCCTTGATAAAATATTTGACAAAGAAAGACGTGACATGTGCAGGGAACCAATTCTGACATCGCTGAGGATGCTTTACACCATTAAGCGCATGGAGTGATGTAGGAGCTATAAAAAAAACCCAAATGCTCGCAGGTTTACAGATGGGGGCGGGGGGGGGGGGGGAAGTCAGTCGAAAGCAGACATGGACACCGCAAATGAGAAGTTGATGGCAGGAATGAAAGTGAGTGAAGAAGAAGAACAAGATGAAGAAGTCTGTTATGTAATCACAGGCACAAGCTCCACCATTAAATCAGTTTGGGTGCAGCATCATGCATTTATTGTGTGGACAAAGTTGAAGCTGATGGAAGATTTGGGATACTTAATATCAGGTGATCCTAAATTGATATTAAGTACCTTTATTTAAAGACAATTCGTTGAACAAAAGAAGATTTGAGTGGCTTTTAAAGTGAGAACTATCATAAAAAAAGAATACCTCGAAGCGAACAGGTGGATCTGAGTTACTGATAATGAGCATATTGATCATATTGAAAGATCTTGTGCTGACAACAGATACTGGGCCTCATATGAATACAGTGAAGTGAAACGAGACAGGGGATAGAATGGTTGAATGTGGAGAACATTGTATTCATTCTTATGCAAGAATATTGGAAAAACCGAAAATCCTAAAAAAAAAAAAAATTCTGACGCTTTTTTTTGTATACCAAGTCGAGGCTCATGTAAGAGCAAATACACAGAACATATAGCAAGGCAGAAAACAAGAGGGGTGGGAGGGGGAAGCACAAAATAGTGGGGAACAGAGTCATAAGGAGATCTATGGAAGAGAGAAGGATGGGTTGGGGTACACGAGGAAAACAAGATGGTACGACAGGAGCTTTCAGGAAGGAAAACAGGGAATTTGAAGGTGGGTTTGGGGTGGATTAACAGGGGTAGAAAAGATCATAGTTTTGGATGGGGGAAGATATGAGATGGTGGTGAACAGCTGTTTTGAAAACGTGGAGGGAGGAGTGGGATTGAAGAGTGTGTGGGAGTTTGTTCCAGAGGCGGTACAAAAGAGGAATGAAAGAGTGAAGGTGAGCAGTGATTCTTGATTTTGGCAGTTTCACCAAAAGGGAGTTTTTGGCAGATTTTGAGCTCCCTGCAGAAATATAGGGGAGAAAGATCACACACAGAGCAGGGCTGGAAAGGAGACGGTATTAGCAGAAAGACTACCACCCGTCCACCCTGTCTCTGGTTAGAGAGTGAGAGACCCAAAGACTCAGCTTCATCGCAGAGATACCAATGACACTAAAAGTCTTGGTTTCCACAACATGAAGTCGTGCGAGGTGAGGCAGGAGCATGACCCCAGAGGGGAGCAGTACTCCATCAGACTGCGGATGAAAGCTTTGTAGGTGGTTAGAAGCTCAGGTGTGCCAAGGAAGGGCTTTGCACGATGGAGTATGCCCAGTCGGTGACTGGCTTTGGAGGCCAGGTTCGAGATGTGGCTTTCCCAGGAAAAATTGTGGCAGATAGTGCAGATGTCCAATTGTGCAGATGCTTCCTTTGCAGATGTCAAATAATCGTTGGGTTTGTAAGTTCATTTTTGACTTCACTTTCAGAGTTTTGTACCCTTATGAGCGAACATTACATCATGGTGGACACGTTGGGTGTGTGACAAGGACGAATTAATTTGATTTTGTTGAGTATCCGGTTCCGGACGTGAGAATTTTTTTAATGATTGGGCCTGACAAGTTCTACTTGATCAGACATTGCATAGCAGAGGTACTCGCTCTACTGAGTGCCCTTCTAGCTACTTTTGTTTTTAGAAGCAGCCTTGAAAAATGCAACAATCAGCTATCTTAACACGGATATACACCTTAACACGGATTTTGCCCAAGGCAGAAAACCACCCTGGTAAGGGGGCAAATTGAGTCGCTACAATCTCCTTCATGTGACCCTTAGTCATCCTGTCAAGTTTTGTTGAGATTGGATAAGTAATGATGGAATGTATCGACGTCAAAAATACAGACAAATAGATTGCAAATTGAGTATTTTAGTTTGATACATTGGGTAAAGATAATGTCTTATGCTGATTACATCCACTTTCATATTTCCTTGTGAATGTCCTTTGTTAGAACTTGGAACAGGCCATGGAGCTGGCCTGCAAGGTCTTGACCACAGACCCAGAGGGTGGTCCAGCACGTATCCCCTTCTCTACATTCTCCGAGATGTTCCATTTTCTGTGTCGAGTTGATGGTGACATTTCAATACAGAATATGACGAGGGTGCTCACAACCCTTGAAACTGAAAGGTAAGAAGGAACACAATTTTCTCCAGTCACTCATTCAACCTCCTTTCCAATTTAATGGTTTCATATGACGCAAAGTATTCGTCATTAAACTTTGACACTACACTTTACATCGTCCTTTGGATACTGTCACATTGTTCACAAGCAAATACAACCCGTCACTTCGCTGACGGGGGTGTTAATGGGGGGGGCAGGGGGAGGGAAGGGAGGGAGAGAGGAGAGAGGGAGAGGACAGAGAGGAGGCAGGAGGGAGGGGAGGTTAGGAAGGTGGGAAGAGCAAGGAAGGGGTGAGGGGGGGGGTAGGTGGGGAGAGCTATGCCTCACCAAACATTGCTGTACACTGCAGGAGGGAGGGGCACGAAGAAAACAGAGAGAGAGAAAGAGGGAGAGAGGGGGAAAAAAACAGCGAGAAAGGTGAGGGGTTGAGGTGGGGTTAGCAAAGAGAATGATATGTTATGCTTAATGATCGAACAGAAAAAGGGGAAAAACAGAACAGTTGCACACATAACGTCACAATATAGTTTGTAAAGTAATCCACTGGCACATCTGCAAAAACTTTGATGTCCCAGTTCCAGAAAATTTGTGGGAACACGAACCAAAAGTAATCACTGAAAACATGGAAGTACCTACCGCTCACGAACGACCTACTGATCCCATCGAGTGTAAACATCGAAAACAAAGCGTTGTGTCCAGATATCATACTTAGGTACAAAAAAGAGAAGGCATTGCTGATTGAGGTGTTAATACCAGTGATTTTGGACTAATCGATGCAGAAATCAACAAAATGACCAAACAGCAAGACCTCACGAATGAAGTGAGAAGATCCTGGAAGCTGAAGAATGCCAAAGTTGTACCAGTGACAGCTGGACCTACAGGAATGATGACAAAGAACCTCACAGAGATATTAAACATTGGGGCAATTAGGCTGGGGGCCAGTGGGACCGACCTTGCACTCCCCCTGCGACAATTTTTCACTGATACCACAGTGTTCATATATATCCCAAGTATCAGAAAAAAGATGTTCCCAGAAAAATAACTCATTTGCACTATGCTTTATTAAGCTGTTTCCATGGCAACCAATCAAAAATAGACATCTCACAAAGATCGGCAAAATGTCAATATCTGTCAAATATAAACATAAAATCACAAAATTGGTGTCAAATTAAAGCTTATACATTTACGTATTAAAATATATTTTGTTTATGCTAATTAGCCCATTTGCTTGTTAATTAAATTTGACTTAAAGACAATAATTCCCACAAAAAATGCAAGAATTTCCATTTTCTTTCCTTGTAATTACCACACATGTCAGTTTTTTGTCAAAAAAACATTACTTAAGTGTTGCCAGATACAAGCCAGGTTGGCAAAAAAAAAAATTAAAATTTTTGAATTTTTTAAAGTAGGCTAATTAGCATAAAATACAAAGAACAATGAATCGTTCGAAAATCATGCGAAATTAGATTTATCAATAGAATTAATTACCTGGGCCTGATATAATACATAACTGCGACTTGTCTGTTGGTCGCAGTTATGATGTCTGTTGGTGTTTAAGGGAAACATAACTATTTTCTGTTTGAGTAAAATAAGTGGAAATAATTTTAAATTCATTGATATGCTAATTAGGATCCGCCATTATGGAAATTCTCATTTTTGTAAATATCTCAACTTTGTAAATTTGTACACGGAAATTTGTAAATGAGGAATCTACACATATGTTTAGAGGGTCAAGGAATAGAGTGAACATACTTCCTTTGTTGTCAGAGATGTAGAATAATGTTTGGATAGCTTAATTACATGCAAAAATCATAGAACAATGAATTTCTTATACATCTTTATTCCCTACGAACAGAATGCACGGAACGATGTGTCCTCCGTTTTGAGTTTCACGTAAGCATCATGACTACATATTTTGATAAGATTGGGCCTTGAAGTTAAATCAAATATTTTAAAATGCAGTGGTATGTAAATAAGGTGAGTGGATGTCATTCTATCATAATGTATCTCTACCAGAGGCTGGAAATAGTGACCATCCTGTAGGCACAAAAGTTAAACTGATGTGTAATTAGTTGCGGCTAAAGGAGAGCATATACAGCAAAAATGTATTCATATGGTCCATCTGAGTGCAGTAATTGAAGATCTCACACTTTGAATGCATTCGGATATAAAAACATTAATCTAATAATATTTACTGCATCCCCTTTCTTCCAGAGTTACCAGATGTTTGAAAGCCTACTAGCCACACACCAGATCTGACAAATGGTTTATCTTCACATTGTTCGGCTGCATGTGCACTCCACTATGAAGTAGATCGATACAATGGCAAAAACTATGAGTAGATGATCTGCAATCAATTGGAGTCTTAGCAAACTTCGTAGCACACATCTGAGTTTGACAATCTCGACCAGTTGATAATCACACTGTTTCGATTAACTATCAGTCATATATAGAAGAAGTGTCCTTAGTTCACAGATTCTGAGCCTGATGTTTGCTTGCCATGTCCTTCATTGGCCATCATACTATTCAATGTCCGAGTCCACACAATCTTCACATTTGCATGGCTTGTCATCATCCTCATCATCACTGCCTTCTTCCAGTGCCTCCTGCAGTGAACCAATCGACTTCTTGGGTAGAATATCACCTGATATGCGCAGTGGCTCCATAACACCATCTGTACATGTCCAGCCATGTTCCTGCATGTCATCTGGTATATTGGGATCTGCGATATGAGAACACTTCCAAACAGCTGCTTGATAATTAGCTCTTCAGATGTGCTGCTCTAAGCACTTTCTACATGGAGGTAGTTTCCCAAGGTTAATGTTGCGGCCTGCGTCCAGAGGCTTGTCCCCACACTTCTCCCTTATCATGAGCACCCTTACTTCATCCACTTCCTGAAATCGACTCTTGCCATACATGACGCAAGTGAACTGTTCCAACTTAAGCATCAAGTCTGACAAATAGGGATCCATCACTCTTTGCTCCCTCACAATGCAGGATACATATCTGTCTCTTTTTTGCACTGACATCAGTCTGTTCCTGCTTTCTCTTCTGAGGTTTCATCTCTGTGCAACGAATTGGGCCATCAATGCACTATGTCTGCAAGAAACAAATCAAATTGGTTATTCAATGTATTGTTGTATATGACAATAAGAATTATACAATCACAACAAGAAGGAGCAATGTCAAGCTGTAGATTATGATATCACAGCATGCATGCCTACATCTCCAGGCTATAGAGCCATACAACCTGACATTTACATCGACGGAAGCGAAAAGTGACAACCCTCAGACATGCACCCAAAAAAGCGATAACAATATGATCCCCCTTACTGGTGTTCAGGGATTATAATTAACATATCATCCATAAAGACTATTCAACATCTCTGACAACAAAGGAAATCTGTTCACCTTATTCATTGACCCTCCAAACATAGGTGTAGACTCCTCATTTACAAATGTCCATGTACCAGAAGATGAGATATTTACAAAAATGTAAATTTCCATAATGGCGGAACCTAATGAGCATATCAATGCATTTACAACTATTTTCACTACTTTTACCCAAACAGAAAAGAGTTATGTGTCCTTTAAACACCACAACCATCATTAGTCGCAGTTATGTATTATATCAGGTCCAGGTAATTAGTTTCAATGATTAATTTGATTTAACATGATTTTCCAACGATTCATTGTGCTTTGTATTTTATGCTAATTAATCTACTTTAAAAATTCAAAAATTATTTTAAAAAAAAATTCGCCAACCTGGCTTGTATCTGGCAACTGACATGTGTGGTAATTGCAAGGAAAGAAAATGGAAATTCTTGCATTGTTGTGGGAATTATTGTCTTTAAGTCAAATTTAATTGATATGCAGATGGGCCAATTAGCATAAACAAAATATATTTTAATACGTAAATGTATAAGCTTTAATTTGACACCGATTTTGTGATTTTATGTTTATATTTGACAGAGATATTGACATTTTGCCGATCTTTGTGAGATTCGTCTATTTTTTATTGGTTGCCATGGAAGCAGCTTAATAAAGCAGAGTGCAAATGAGTTATTTTTCTGGGAACATCTTTTTTCTGATACGAGGGATATATATGAACACTGTGGTATCAGTGGGGGGGGTGTCGCAGTAGGTCCCACTGACCCCCAGCCTAATACCCTCTGTTTAATGCCTTAAAATAATATATTAAAAAAACTACCTTTAACCTCACGTTGTGCCCCACGTGACTTCCTGTACCAAGTCTTCTTCCTCCTTCTGCCGATATACCATCTACTTTTGCCAACATTCATTCACCAAACACCTTCACGATTTTTTTTCTTCGACCTTTCCTTTGATCTTACCTAATCTTTCCAACAACAACAAAAAAAAATTATTGATTCTTTTAATATCTCATGT
Source organism: Eptatretus burgeri (assembly GCF_056783735.1). Classification (NCBI taxonomy): domain Eukaryota; kingdom Metazoa; phylum Chordata; class Myxini; order Myxiniformes; family Myxinidae; genus Eptatretus; species Eptatretus burgeri. The sequence goes on from NC_140968.1 coordinate 21,968,789, forward strand.
TACATCTCCTGAAACCACGTTTCTCCACCCACTCTTCCTCCTCCTGTAACTTTCGTCGAACTTCCAGCTTCCTTCTCCGTTTGCTGATCAATATCCACCAACACCTGTACATGATGTTTCTTCAACCTTTCCTTTCCCTAATCTTGTGTCATAATTCACTACTCTTCTTCTTCATAAAAAGACTTTTCAATTTCACCTTTCCTTCATCCCGTGTCTAAAAAGTCCCACCGTTACAACGTTTCTTTTCTCCATTCTCTTGATTCTCCTTTATTGCATCCCTCATGTAATGTCTTTAATCGCATCTCTGACTTAAAAATTTCAAAACTCCCAGTTTACAATGTATGTTCATGTTCCATGAATCGTCCTTTTTTTCCAACTTCAGTGCCAAATCACCCACCTCCTGAAATGTACCTCCTCATAAACACCTCACCTGTTATCCCCTCTTACCCCTCATCCTACCTCCGCTCTTAGTGCCTCTTCACCGTCTTCTGCTTCAGTATCAGCTCCTCTGTTGTCCCAAAGTGTGCGGTGTTCTAACATCTGTGGGCTCTATTCGAACCGAACAGGTATATCACTCTCTCAATGAGTACACTCAACACCAAAACATGCTCCTTCTTTCCTCTCATCACACCTACCCCTCTTCCCAACCCTCAAATTGTATACCTCCTCCTGCCCACTCTCTTCTTCACCATACCTCTACCAAGTCTCATCCTTCCCCTCTCCCCACTTCTCCCATCACTCTCCTGCACCTTGGCCGTGGCTGCTCTCATCATCTCTCCTCCCTCTCAAAGCTTCTCTCTCTCAATCCTCCCTCACAAAGCAACCTTCACACTCTTCCCCCTCCAAGCTTCCCTCTTATCTTTCTCAAAAACTCTCCTCTCACCCTTCTCTGTCCACTCTTCCCCCACACTTCCCCTTCTCAAAGTTGCCCCCCTTCACATCCACAAATGTGCCTCCATCCCCCACCATCTCCCTTCCACCTCACCACTCCACCTCCTCCAATCTTCAACTGCCACCTGCCCCCTCTTATTACTCCCTACTATACCTCAACCCACAAACACCGAGCCTTTTCTCCTCATCCGGCCCTCTCCAGAAGCTCTTCTGCAATCCCCCACACTCTTTCAATAACTCTCCTTACTCCCCCCCTTCCTCCCTCGTCCTACCCTCCCCTCCTCTGCACCCAAAACCTCTTCCCTCCTTCTTATTTAACAGTGTGGACCTCAAACATCTGGGGACTTCACTCAAACTATACAGATCTTTCTATACAAGTTGCCACTGACAAACCAGACATAATGTGCTTAACAGAAACTTTCCTCCTTCAAGACATTTCTGACTTCCCCAAGTATCTCTACCTGGTTACTCCCTCCTCCGGTATGACAGATCTGACCCTCGTCCTGGTGGAGTTGCTCTCTTCACCAAAGACTCTATTCCTCACTCTCCATGCATTGCCCTCACTCCCCCACACCCCCAGGAATACCTCTGGCTATGGCTTCCCCTCAACTCCCACCTCATGTTTATATGTGTACTGTACCGTCCACCTAACGGTGATGACTCCATTTACACCACACCTCACCACTGCAGGTGGTCAAACCTTTCCAGCCACCCCCCCCCCAACCCCTCTCTTTCCTCAAATGGCACACAGCTGACATGGCACGTGAAAAGGATGAATGCCTAAACTCAGTGTTTGCTTCTAAATCTTGTGTCCAAAACCCATCGCTTTCTAAACCCACCTTACCCAGTCGCACCCAGCTGTTCCTGGACTCTGTGTCATTTTCTCCTGACAAGGTGGAGAACTTGCTGTCAAACCTCGACTCAGATTCTGCAACCGGTCCAGAAGGCATCAGCCCACATGTCCTGAAAACCTGCTCTGCTGCTCTTGCTCACCCCCTCTCTGTTCTATTCACCCTCTCATTTGTTCAAGGTCATCTGCCATCTGCTTGGAAATCAGCAAACATTACTGCCCTGCATAAAAAGGTGCAAAAACAGATCCCTGCAACTACAGACCATAACCAAGGTTATGGAATCCATCAGCGCTTCAGATATTAAATCCATCCTCTTCTCCAATGGCTTGATTTCCGATCATCAATTTGGATTCAGACCAGGTCACTCTACCCTGGATATGCTGCTTCTGCTCTACCAACAATGGATGGAGATCCTCAATGTCAGACACAAAATCAGAGCCATATCCCTCGCATGCTTTTGATACGCAAAACAGACATATCGCATGCTTTTGATACGATCTGGCACCCTGCCCTGCTCACCAAACTCTCTTTCTATAGTATCCAAGGACGTCTCCACTCATGGCTCGCAGACTTCCTCTCTTATCGCAGCCAACGTTTGGCTCTTAATGGAATTCTCTCATCCCCTCTTCCTGTCCAGGCTGGAGTTCCTCAAGGCAGCATTGTGGACCCTGTTCTTTTTCTGGTTTTCATCAATAATCTCTGCGACTCTCTGGAAAATCCTTTTTATCTCTTTGCTGATGACCCCCACCCTTTGTCGTACCATCTGTCATCCCTCAGACGGGCAAGCAGCAGCTTCTTCGCTCTCTGCAATTATGAATAAAATCACAAACTGGTCCAACACGTGGAACATGTCTTTCAATACTGAGAAATCTCACACTCTCACAATGTCTCTCCAAAAGGACCGTCTGGAACCCCCACCCCATGTACTTTCTCAACAATACTCTTCAAGAAGTCCTTTCATTCAAGTTTCTGGGTCTCACTATCTGCCATGATCTTCCCTGGGAAAGCCACATTTCCAAGCTGGCCTCCAAAGCCAGTCACCGACTGGACATCCTCCATCATGCAAAGTCCTTCCTCGGCACACCTGAGCTTCTGACCACATACAAAGCTTTCGTCCACAGCCTAATGGAGTACTGCTCTCCCCTCTGGGCTGGGTCTCCCACCTCTCACCTTTCTTGACTTCATGCTCTGGAAACCAAGGCATTTAGGATCATTCGTATCTCCTGCGGTGAGGCTGAATCTTTGGGTTTCTCATTCTCTCACTGCAGGCAGGTTGGTGGTCTTTCTGTCTTGTACCGTCTCCTCTCCAGCCTCACCCCCCCCCCCCGCTCTGTCTGTGATATGTCCCCTCCCCCCCACATATTTCCGCAGGGCACTCAAGGTCCGCCAGCAACCTCCTTCTGGTAAAACTACCAAAATCAGGAATCATTGCTTACATTCACTCCTTCATTACTCTTTTTTTTTTCCTCCTGCCTTTGGAACAAACTCCCACTCTCTCTTCAATCCCACTCTTCCCTCCAGATCTTCAAAAGAGCTGTTCACCACCATCTCTTATCTTCTGACATCCAAAACCATGATCTTCTCTACCCCCATTAAACCACTCCAAACCCACCTCTTTCAAATTCCCTGCTTTCCTTCCTGAAAGGCCCCATCGTGTGAGGACCTGAAAGTGCCTGTAGTGTTCATCTTGTTTACCCTGTGTACCCCACCCCATCGCTCTCCCTTCCACAGATCTCATGTCTTTGTTACCCACTGTTTTTTTTCCTTCCCTCTCGTCTCCTGCTCTCCTTGTTGTGTGTTTCTGTGTGTTAGTTCCCATTCAAACCTTGACAGTGTATACAAAAAGAAGGGGTGGGAGAGAGGGGGTAGTGTTGGGTGGGAGAGGGGTGAGGGATTCCGGCAGATGTGACGCCCAGTTTATTGTCCATCCGAGAGACGACACACAGAGTGATGAATCACCCGGCCTGTGAAACACTGGGAGGACAGTTGAGAGCTGAGTTGGGATTCAAATCCGGGCTACACAAAGTGAGCATGTGTACCTCTCAGCTTTCCTGCCATGATGTGGTGATTCTAATTGTGATCATATAAATGATTTTGCATTCCTACGTTCAGGGTAGAACCACGGTATCGCAATCGAAAGTTGAAAAAAGCACCAAGTGGCTTTACCACACAATGCATGACACATTTGAAGAAACGATGAAAAGCGAAACATTTAATTACCTCCGCCACCGAAGGTGAACGAGGTTATGTTTTCACCACTTTCTGTCTGTTTGGTTTTTTGTGCGCAGGATATCTCAAAAAGTTGTGGGCGGATTCAGACGAAACTTGGTGAACAGGTTGGGTGTGTGTGGCAAGGACGAATTGATTCAATTTTGGTCAAGATCCGAATCCGGATCTGCATACGAGAATTATTTAATTTTTTTAGTTATTCTTCACCATTGAGAGATGGGGCCAAAAACGATATAGTATTGTATAGCATGATATTTCAAAAATATATTGGGCCCGATGTGTTCTTGTGGATCAGGCATTGTGTGGCGGAGGTATGTGCTCTTCCGAGTGCCCTTATAATTATTATTTGTATTTATCTGTGCCGAAGTGATGGGTCATATAATGTCATGAAAAATGGGAAACGTCGTGGAAATTACAATTTCACATTTTCAGTGAGGCAGCTACCACCTGTTGCACTGCAGAACAACACATGGCCAACGCAGGCGCATAGCCCTGAACTTTGTTCAAATCGATTTACATACAGGATTCAGTGACAGTGTGAATATTGTACAGCGCTGGCTTAAGCACTCCGACGAAACACTTGATAACAAACGGCTCCCTTGGCAAGTAATTGGCAATCACCGACCATCATATTAAACATACAACTCCCGGAGACACCCAAAATGTAAAATATGTCCGAAATGGACACATGAACACTTTTCTAGGAGTTGGAACTGCTTGTAAGTTCGATTCTGGAGCTTAAATTTTGTAATTCTCCTTAGTTTAAGAGATATTCATGGTGATTGTATGTGTGGAAATGAACTAAAGCAATGAACGCTGACGTCTCCGGGTGTTTATAAGCATTGCAATGTACCCAGTGATTCGTAGCTATGATGAACAGGCATTCAATATGAGTGAGGAAAGTGAAAAAAACCTCTCATTAAGAAATCATTGTGGCCTGTTCCAAATCAAGGCATGGTTGAGCAGGCCAAAAAACATGGCAGCTTCAGACCCCAGTGAGGTTACCTAAGATATGCCTTAAGATCCCAGAGAGCAAAGTGGCCGAGAATCGCCTGATGGATATAATTAAATAAGGCCGTTAATTATTTTCTGAAGGGGTATTTTTAATTAACCCAAACATCGAATTTTCACTCTTGCACTTCCTTGGAGTTTTCTTTGAATACATCCAAGGTTTCAGGCTGATAGGTTATGGAAGAGACACACACACACACACACACACACACACACACACACACACACACACACACTTATTAGTAAATATTGTTTCATTACGTTATAGTTGACAAATATGAGGGTGGGTGTATTGTGTTATAGTTGTGAAAATCAGAAGAAAAAAAAAGATTGCATTGGGATTTATTATAACCTTGAAGAAAAGTGTGGATTCCAGCACGAGATAGACATAGGGAACGAGAACGGCACTCGGTAGAGCTCATATATCCACCATGCTGAACGTTTTATGTTTTGTATCCCAGTTATAGGCTGGATCTGGATCCGAACCTGAACCTAAATCTAATCGCCTTGTTCTTGTTACCTACACCAACTCATTCACAACGTTTTGATATATCGTACTCGTCTTATATATCGTTTTAGACCCCATCTCTCAATGGTGAAGAAATCACTTTTAAAAAAATTCGGATCTTCACCAAAATCCAATCAATTCGTCCTTGTCACACACACAACCTATCCACCAAGTTTCATCTGAATCCGTCCATTACTTTTTGAGATATCTTGCTCACAGACAAACAAACAAACAAACAAACAAACAGACAGGGGTGAAAACATAACCATTGTCCATCGACCTTCAGTGGCGGAGATAAGAAAGACAATAACAAACACCAGGCCTTACTAGACATTTTGTAACCTCCAGCCTTGTTTGTGTGCAGAGTTGGAACTGATGGGACCATCAAAGCCACAGATATGTGCTTGATTCAAGAGTACCAACAATAATATGGCTGCTGTTTAGGACCAAGTTCCAATGTTGTTTCAACAACCCACACAAATCTGAAAACACGGCAAGTTCATGTTGAAACCTGAAATTGATTCAGTAAACATGTTTGAATGAACTGAGAGAAGCTATTGATATATGCCTTAAATGTCAATTTGCAGTGCTCTTGTATAACCAGTCACCAGTCATTTGTGCCCATGTATTATTCATGGTGTTGTAACTATCATTTCCAAAGCACAGACTATAAAATGTAACTCAAAATGGCAAGCTCTCATGATTTTGCTTTGACTATTGAACTAACCCCCCCCCCCCACCACCAATAAATAAAATACATACTGTACATATCAATCCTACCTCCTGGTTGTAATTGTGACTTGGTGAGCATTTTCCGAATCAGGATTTGGAGAGTCGAGAGGTCTCCTTGGGAGCTCTCTGCTGACGATCTCAAAGATAAGTTTCCGGTCATTATTTGTCCCGTTTTAACTGTTTATTTTTCTCACCTACATGTTACTTTGTGTTCCTAGTTCGGTTTTGTTTCAAAAATCGTGCTATTTTGTGAGTTTTTGGCGACGTTGCCTTACCTGGTGTTTGAGGCCTAGGCTTGAGGCCTAGGCTGAGGCCTACCGGTTCCCCTCGGTGTACGATCGTTTTATTTGTTTTTTCTCCCCATTACCTTCAATTTCTATCCTCCCCACTTTCCTAACGTCCCCCATTTCTACCAACTAATCTCTATTTCTTATCTTAAAAATTTTTTTTAAAAAACCCGCCACCTTTCTCCTGATTCTGCTTCTTCTTCTTCTTCATCGCCTCTTCTTCTTCCCCTTATTCTTCCTCCTCCTCCTCTTCTTCCTCAATTTTTTTCTACAACACTTCCATGACCTAATCTGTTGAAAACTCTCTCAAACATTCATAATAATAACAAAAACGATATGTTATAATGCTTCATCTTCCTCTCTCACACATGTGGTACTCTACTGTTTCATAATGCACTACTCTTCTGCTATTTTAACAGACTGCTCTCATTTCGACCTCTTCTTCATTCCTTGCCTAAAAAATCCAACTGTTACAGCGTTTCTTCTCTCCATTCTCTGAATTCGCCTTTATTGCATCCATCAAGAATTGTGTTAAATCGCATCTCTGACCTAAAACTTAAAAAAACCCCAGTTTGCTATGAATGTTCGCTTTCCATCAACCATTCTTTTTTTCCAACTTCAGTGCCAACTCACCCCTCTCACCCCTCACTCTCACTCTCAAAGCAACCATCTCCCTCCAAGCCTCTGTCTCACCTCTCTCAAAAAATTCCCCCCTCACCTTTATCCCACCTTTCATCCATCACTCCCCCACAACCCCAGGAATACCTCTGGCTACGGCTTACCCTCCACTCCCACCTCATTTTTAGCTCGCCTGTTCGAAGAACAGAGAGCTATAGCGATACCCCCGGTGTGAGCTTAAGTGTGAGCATGTGCGTGAAAATGTTAAATTTTTGTATTACGGAAAAACTCCTCGACGGATTTCGACGAAACTTGGTGGGGGGGTTAGGTATGGTCCAAGGATCATGCAATTAGGTTTTGGACTTGTTCCCCCCCAAAAGAAAATTGTTAGAGAAAATTTTTTTTTTGCATTTCTACATGTTTTAAGTGATTTCCAATCCCCCTCCCCCCAAAAAAATTGTTAGAGAAAAAAGGAATTTTTTGCAACTTTTTTTTCGACAAAATTTCGATTTCTTTTTTTTGCATTTCTACATGTTTTTATGTGATTTCCAACCACCCCCCCCCTCCCCCAAAAAAATGTTGGAGAAAAGAACTGTAACTCTGTCAGCACTGTTGACATAATATTTAATGAATACGATATAAGGTTCACTTGAGTGACCCAGCAGTATTGGCGGCGGAGGTTTTGCACTCTCCCGAGTGCTCCCCCTCGAGTTTCCTTTCTAATGTTTTTATCTACCACACTATTTTTAGCTCGCCTGTTCGAAGAACAGAGAGCTATAGCGATACCCCTGGCGTGAGCGTGAAAATGTGAAATTTTTTGTGTTACGGAAAAAAACGGATTTTGACGAAACTTGGTGGGAGGGGTGAGGTATGGTCCAAGGATCATGCCATTAGATTTTGGACTTGGTCCCCCGCCCCCAAAATTTTTTTTTTGCATTTCTGCATGTTGTAAGTGATTTCCAACCCCCCCCCCCAAAAAAAAAATTGTTAGAGAAAAAAAAATTATTTTTGCATTTTTACATGTTTTAAGTGATTTCCAACCCCCCCCGCCCCCCCCCCCAAAAAATTTTTTGCAACTTTTTTTTCGACAAAATTTTGATTTTTTTTTTTTTTTTTGCATTTCTACATGTTTTAAGTGATTTCCAACCCCCCCCCAAAAAAAAAAATGTTGGAGAAAAGAACTATAACTGTCAGCACTGTTGACATCATATTTAATGAATAAAATATAAGGTTCACTTGAGTGACCCAGCAGTATTGGCAGCGGAGGTTTTGCACTCTCCCGAGTGCTCCCCCTCGAGTTTCCTTTCTAATGTTTTTATCTACCACTATTTTTAGCTCGACTGTTCGAAGAACAGAGAGCTATTGCGATACCCCCGGCGTGAGCGTGAAAATGTGAAATTTTTTGTATTACGGAAAAACTCCTCGACGGATTTCGACGAAACTTGGTGGGGGGGTGAGGTATGGTCCAAGGATCATGCCATTAGATTTTGGACTTGGTCCCCCCCCACCCTCCCCAAATTTTTTTTTTTGGCATTTCTACATGTTTTAAGTGATTTCCAACCCCCCCCCCGCCCCCCCCAAAAAAAAATTGTTAGAGAAAAAAAAATTTTGAAACTTTTTTTTCAACAAAATTTCGATTTCTTTTTTTTGCATTTCTACATGTTTTTATGTGATTTCCAACCACCCCCCCCCTCCCCCAAAAAAAATGTTGGAGAAAAGAACTGTAACTCTGTCAGCACTGTTGACATAATATTTAATGAATACGATATAAGGTTCACTTGAGTGACCCAGCAGTATTGGCGGCGGAGGTTTTGCACTCTCCCGAGTGCTCCCCCTCGAGTTTCCTTTCTAATGTTTTTATCTACCACACTATTTTTAGCTCGCCTGTTCGAAGAACAGAGTGCTATAGCGATACCCCTGGCGTGAGCGTGAAAATGTGAAATTTTTTGTGTTACGGAAAAAAACGGATTTTGACGAAACTTGGTGGGAGGGGTTAGGTATGGTCCAAGGATCATGCCATTCGATTTTGGACTTGGTCCCCCGCCCCCAAAATTTTTTTTTTGCATTTCTGCATGTTTTAAGTGATTTCCAACCCCCCCCCAAAAAAAATTGTTAGAGAAAAAACATTATTTTTGCATTTTTACATGTTTTAAGTGATTTCCAACCCCCCCCGCCCCCCCCCCCAAAAAAAATTGTTAGAGAAAAAAAATTTTTGAAACTTTTTTTTCAACAAAATTTCGATTTCTCTTTTTTTGCATTTCTACATGTTTTAAGTGATTTCCAACCCCCCCCCCCCCAAAAAAAAATGTTGGAGAAAAGAACTATAACTCTGTCAGCACTGTTGACATCATATTTAATGAATAAGTTATAAGATTCACTTGAGTGACCCAGCAGTATTGGCGGCAGAGGTTTTGCACTCTCCCTAGTGCTCCCCCTATAGTTTCCTTTCTAATGTTTTTATCTACCACACTATTTTTTATACGCCCGATATATATTTATCGGGGCGTATTATGTGATACCGGTCGTCCGTCCGTCTGTCCGTCCGTTCCTGTCCGCACTCTAACTACCAAAGTTTTCAACTTTCACGTTTCATATTTGGTACATAGGTACAGACTGTGGAGACGGTGTGTCGAGACATACGTTCGTCATCTAAAGTGGTTGCCATGGCAACCAGGATGCTGTTTTCCATCAGTTCCTGTCCGCACTCTAACTCCCAAAGTTTTCAACTTTCACGTTTCATATTTGGTACATAGGTACAGACTGTGGAGACGGTGTGTAGCGACATACGTTCGTCATCTAAAGTGGTTGCCATGGCAACCAGGATTCTGTTTTCAAAAGTAGTAGCACAATTCTGTATATACCTTCTTGTTGGGGCGTATATTGTGCTCACTTGTGCTCTTGTTACTGATTACAATATACAAATACATATATTGCTTTATAATTATTCTTCACTGCAATGCTTTATAAAAAAATAATAATTATTAGACTCGTCTTTTAAAAACGATAAATGTATAAACAGGCGAGCATTGGGTGGCTTTGACACCAACTCTTGTTATATGTGTACTGTACCATCCACCAAACAGTGATGACTCCATCTACACCTCACTATCCAAAAACATGGACCATCTTCTATCTTCTCATCCAAACTCACTCTTCCTCTTATGTGGCGACTTCAATTGTCATCATGCCAGTTGGCAAGGTGTGGGTACCTCTCTCACCTGTCATGGCACCTCAGCAAAAGCTTTCTGCGACTCATTAGGACTGACTCAATCGGTCAACTTCCCGACCCGGATCTCAACCAATGGTACTCCATCTCTTCTGGATCTTATTTTGACAAATTTCCCTGACAATATCTGCTGCTCTTTCTCCGCTCCAATCGGCTCTTCTGACCACGTCCTTTTCAAAGTGGACATCTCTCTGGCTATTATCAGAGAACCACCTCACTGTCGTCGAGTCTGACATTTCACTCAAGCCGGGTCTCCAAGCAGCCATCAAACTTATAGACTGGTCTCCTATCGCTACTTTCTCAAACATCAATTCATCCTGGGAATTC
>NC_140968.1:21984468-21989468 GCF_056783735.1 Eptatretus burgeri
TAATGTCCACAACATTATTTTGTGACTTTTAAAGGTTATGCAAAGGTCAAATTTTGAAAGTTGTTGAACTAAACCAGGTTTTCGACATTTTGCAGCTAATAACCTGTCACCCATATCACATCATGTTGATCATTTTTATAACTTGCTCAAAAATTATCACATTGTCTCATCCTTGACTTCTGAAACAATCTACATCGTCAAATACCGCTCGTGAACCATTGTCGTCTTTAGACTTGTCATCTTTCTAATCACTGACTGACTGATATTAAAGATCGGTACCTTCCAAGTGAAGTAGAAAGCTGAAATCTTGTGTGCCGATGGACATCGAAGCAGGTACACCGGGAAAATATCACAGAATCGTCAGACAACATCCACAAATGAAAATATATATTAATGAAAAAAATGCAGGTGAGCAACCCGAGACAATGGGGAAGCACGGTAATTTTGTGTGCCGACGGACATCGAAGCCAATACACCAAGAAAAATCACAGAACCTTCGGATAGCATCCCTAAACGAAAATATAAATAAATGAAAAAAAAATCAAATGCAGGTGAGCGATCCGAGACAATGGAAAAGCACGGTTCGTATGCTTACACAATGTGGAAGCATACGAACCCTACTTGTATATACACACACGTCTCATTTTTTTAGATCCTCGTGGAGGATCTCTGTCTTACTCACGTTGTTGTTTTTCTGCTTCTTCTTGTGGACTTTTTTGTTTTACAGCCTACAGTTTTCATCGAAACTTCCTGAAACTTGGCGTATATATGTAAAAATACCCTGCGCAGACAGTAACCATCTTCGATTTTGAAAATTCCTCCGAGAAAAAAAAGTTATGAGATCAAAATATCTCCGCTAATGGAAATCGCCTTAAAAATTATCTCCGAAACTAGGCAAGCTTTTTGAATTCTGTTTGCGGGAATCGAACGGGGCATTAGCAGAGATGAATTACCACACATATGATACATCACTATGACATCATATCAATTTCTATGACGTCATTCCTATTTTTTGACATTTTTTGTTTCACAACCCAGAGTTTTCATCGGATCTTCATGAAACTTGCTATGTATATGCAGAAAGCCCACACACAGGCAGTAACCATCTCCGATTTTGGAAATTCTTCCTAGAAAAAAAGTTGACGTCATAATATCGCCGCTAATGGAAATCGCCTATACCATTATCCCCGAAACTAGGCAAGCTGTTTGAATTATGTTTGCGGGAATCAAGCCGGGCGTTAGCACAGAAATTTATCGCAAACCTGCTACATCACAATGACGTCATATTCGTTTTTATGACGTCATCATTAAGAGGACGAGGATCTTAGCTCATTTGAGCTTGTTTTTACACACAACTCTTCCTAACAATTCGAACAGACACACACAAACAAACACACACACCCAAACAACACACACACACAAAGAAAAACACACACACACACACACGCACTTTAGAAGCCTTTTTCGGCTCGATTGTTAACCCACCTCTTTACGAAAGGAAAGAATCCACACACATATCTGGCTCCCTGGCTGTCATCTCATTTGAGAGGCACCCTTTTGTTACAGAAAAAAAGTTTTTTTTAAAAAAATCAAGCATTTGAGCACAACTGAGCACGTGCAGGTTGACTCTAAGACCAAAATACATGATAAAGCAAAGCTTTGTAAACGAATACACATGCATATTGACCCGGAGGCCGATACTTATGGTCATACAAAAAAAAACAGATCGTCGTTCACAGGGCCAGAATGCAAGGTCATACGATCACCATTTGGAGACCACTGTATGGAGTGGATAGATGGATTCCCCATAAACTTTCTCAAAGGATGCCATGCAAGCTCATTTTCTGAGGAGAATCCACTCCCTGCTGATGAAAGCCAGGGAGCCAACAATACATCCGTTGATTGATTTCTTTCCCCAGGCGGTGGGATGAAGATCCTTGCCAAAATGCTGATATTACCATGTCGGCTGACTGATGCTGAGGTTAGCAGCCAAGCGTGTCTTGCAACTGACACTGTATTAGGCAATTGGCAGTTCTGTGTTTTTCAACAGACTACAAATGAGCTGATTTGCCTCATTAATGTTAATATTTATTCTGCCAGCCATAACTTTGTCTTTATTAACCAGAAAAGGGGTGTATAAACAAGGTGGATGTGTCGCAAGTACCCCATGTTGATCAGGACTCTTGCAGTAATTGTTGGTTTAGCAAAGGGGTTCATGGTCACCAATGCAGTTAAGAGGTGCTGGAGGTATATACTTCTTAATGGGAGCATGTGCCAATTCACTTTCTGAAGAGGAATCCACTCTGACTGATGAGTAGTGGACCCCAAGTCATTGGATAACTATGCATTTCTTGCCCTTTGTGTCAGAATGCGTGTTTGATTGACCGTGCGCTTCAGACTTTGGGCTGTAGTGCATGTGTCTGCACATGGGATAGGCGTGTTGGACTGTGTTCTTTGGCCGTGGGGTGAAAGTGCACGTCCCGAGCACTCATTTGACAAGCTTTGCTGAACAGTGTACTTTAGCCATGGGGCTCAGGTGCACACTATCAGATTCTTCTTCTTCATCTTCTATTGGAAACAGAGTCAAGGCTTGTGGAAGAGCAAGAACACAGAATGATTCAAAACGCAACAGAACAAAAGGAACAGCAAAAAGAGAAGGGGGAAATGCCAACAGCTTGGCCAAAATGGACGGAGACGGACAAGGAATGCGGATGAGAATGAGGGGTAGATAATGCAGCGTGTGGATAAGATAGATACAGAAGCGAACCCTCAGGAAGTAAAAACTGGAAATTTTGGGGTGAGAGGAGGTGGTTTAATGGGGGCAAAAAAGATCATAGCATTGGATGGGGGATGATCTGAGATGGAGGGAAGAATGAGATTGAAGAGAGCGTAGAAATTGGTTTTACAGGTTGGGGGGGGGTGGACAAATCAGTGGAGGTGAGCAGTGATTCTGGGAGTTTCACCATGGTTTTGGGCTAGGGGATTGCTGGTGGACAATATGCACCCTGCAGAAACTTTGTGGGGAACAAGCATGGAGATGGCAGAGGATGCAAGACCAGAAAAGAGGCGAAAGAAGACAGAGAGGCCACCAAACTGTCGGTGATGGCAATGTAATAGGGTCATAGATTCAGTTTCATTGCGAGAAATTCCAATTATCTTGAAGGAGTTGGTTTCCATGGCATCAAGTTGAGCAAGTTGTGATGCAGGGCTGCCAGCACAGAGGGGAGAACAGTACTCCATCAAGCTGTGGATGAAGTTCTTGCAGCAGGATGAGAGTTCAGGTGTGCCAAAGAAGGACTTTGCAGGATGGAGGATGCCCATTTAGCGACTGGCTTTTGAGGCAAACTTTGAAATATGATTTGCCCAATAAATACCATGGCTGAGAGTGAGACCCAAAAGTTTGAGTGACTGAACTTCAAAAGGATTGTGAAGAAAGTAAATGGGAGGGTTTGCAATATGCTCCTTTAGAAGATGAAAGTCTGAGATCATAATCCAAGTGTTTGACCACTTTGTGATTTTGTCAAGATCCAGGGAGAGGGTGGAGGCTGCTGCCTGTCTGCCAGAAGGATGAGAGATGTCAGGGCAGAGAATTGAGTCATCTGCAAAGAGATAAAGGGGATTTTCCAGAGAGTCAGTGAGATCTTTGATGAAGATTAGGAATAATATGTGGCCTAGAACACTACCTCAGGGTACTGCAGCCTTGACAGGGAGAGGAGATTGAAAGGGCTCCATTGAGAGCCGCATGTTGTCCATGAGAGTGGAGGAAGTCAGTAATCCAAGAGTGGAGTTGGCCTTGGATTCCATAGGCAGACAGTTTGGAGAGCAAGACAGAATGCCAGACTGTATCAAAGGCTCGAGATATGTCGAGAGATGGCCCTGATCTCATGTCTGATATTGAGTGCCTCCACCACTGTTGGGAGAGTAGATGCAGTATGTCCAAGGTAGAGTGACCAGGTCTGAATCCAAATTGATGATCTGAGATGAGGCTGTTGGAGAAAAGGAATAATTTTATGTCAACTGTGATGATGGATTCCATGACCTTGCTGATCATTGGAAGTAATGATCACACCTTGACCTTGACGATTTAGCCAGCGTATGGCAACGTATCAAAATTTTATCTAAAACGCTGGCGTACGCTGAACTATTGATTTTTTTTCAGTTTTGGGTGTATAATAGTGTATTCATAACGAGTTGGACGTATGCATAACGTATTAGTAACGTACGCAGAACGTTTCGACAACTTATAGATAACTTATACCAATGAATGCTTAGTGTGTTGTCGGCGTTCACAACTTATGCCCAACGATAGTCTAACTTATGCATTGCGAGGCAGCGTATCGCCGACGATCACGTGGCGTAGCCTATTAAAAGGCTGTCGCTCGATGATTCAAATCATAATCACACGAGACATCGAAGTGTCAACATCACCGTCATGCTGAAGAAAACTTCGAAGAATGCTGCCAAGAAGTCTCCTGGCCGTGGCTGTGGACGCGGATGCAAGGAGGATCCATCATCACCCACACCCTCCCGATCACGCTCACCCTCTGACGGAGAGGATGCTGGTTCCAACACCTCTCGGGCATCGTCGGTGGCATCGATAGCTGCGTCCGTCGCCTCCCGATCCATGGTCTCACCCAGTTCCTTCTCCTCCGTTCACCTCTTCTTCTCCTGGCTCTATTAGCACGCAACTGGTACAGTGTCAAATCGATGAGGTTATGTTGATGGAGGAGGACAGCTAGTAGGTATTCTCGTCTCAGCCTTGCCGGATCCTCCATCTCTCGGATGGCATGGACATCTGCTCACCATGGAGCCTGGAACACTGACGGGTTCCTCCTGTGAACCCCATTTTTTATACCAATTCCCCTAAACGCTGCCAATACGCCATTATACGGTAGCTATAATTTAGAAACACATTCAGTAAGTTCTGTGGTCATCCGGAAAACGTCATATACGTCTACATAGGTCAATATGCGTTGGAGATATGTTACACATTGGTTAAA
>NC_140968.1:21996968-22001968 GCF_056783735.1 Eptatretus burgeri
TACTGTAGGGGGGACGTGCGGCTGAGTAGAAATCCACATAATTATGGTGTGCCTTAACAGTGTGGGTGGTGTTGGCACGTGGTGGTGGTGTAGGCCTGGGGCCACGACGTGTCGTAGCAAGCCCATCAGGAAGTCGATGTGGTGATGGTGAAGGTGGGAATGGAGGCAGTGAGCCATGTCGAGCCAGGGTGGTGGTCACCAAAGGTCTCAGTTGTTGAGAAGGTGACTGCAAGAGTAATGGACTGGAGTTAACAGTATGCAGTATTTTACTAAGTTGTTGCTGTTTCAATGAAACAATTGCACAAGGACCAATGCCAGGCTTTGGAGTAGGCCCTTTGTTAATAGGTTAGGGATAATGAGCTTGCAAATGGTTTGCAAAACAGCAAGTCACAACTAAAATTAAATCCACATTAAATTATCATTTCTGGGACTTCTGGAGTGCTCCAGAATGACCAGCTACACACTGAAAGCAATTCACATGGTGATTCGTGAGAGGTACCCGGTTGGTCCTGGAGTCCTCTGCAGCAGGCACTGAGTAAGAGCGATATGACACTGCTGGCAGGCGCCTCGCTTCAGGAACATGACCTGATGTTTCAAAAGAGATTAAAACAGCCATTGTTATATGGCAGTCACAAATGACAAAGCATGTGGTCATGAAACAGGGACAGCACTTGAGCAATGAAATACACAACTTTCTATTGTCTCATATCATTGATCAGAATGATGATGAAATCAAACCATCACTAATATTATGTAATTATCGGAAGATATATAATCCCGACATTGAAGGAACAGCCAGTTAAGAGTCTTGGCAGATGTTATGCACAACCATTAACAGATAGGCATCGAGGAATCCAGGTGCAGAGGCAATTTGTGCAACAAGGTCTGTCCACAATTGATGGTTGTGGCTTGCCAGAGAGGTACAAGATATGGTGCTACCAATTTGGGTCGTTGCCTCGTGTCTTATGGCCTCTCGAAATATATGAGATTGCTCAAGCAAGAGTGGAGAGGACCGTCAATCAATACATTTGGAAATGGTCGTGTTTTCCAAACATGTGAGCTAGTTTCGTGTTATACAGCAGAGGTTCAAAGATAAAGCTGCCATTTAGGTCACTAGCTGAAGAATATAAGATTGGAAAAGCCAGATTCTAAATGATGCTTTGAGATTCAAAAGATCAAGCAATCAGTGAATTGAAGCAAAATATAGGAACAGGAACTAAGTGGGACATTCAGAGGATGGTTGAAGATGCGGAGAGTAGGTTGCAAATGAAGGAAATCATCGGGGCAGTGCAGAGAGATAGGAAAGGATTTGGTTGGAAAGAACGGAAACGGTGGCCACAAGCGAGTGCGGGTGGGAGACGAGAGATGGTTATCGAAGAGATTAAATGTAAGGAAGAGGAAAGAAGAACGGTTCAAGCTATAAGTCAACCTCAGCAAGGAGCATGGACAACATGGGAGATGGTTGTGCAGAAGAAGGTTAGCTTGGCATCGCTGTGGAAGTTGTAGCCACAGCGAATAATCATTGCACATAAATCAATGTGTGACCAGATGCCAATTGTGGCGAATCTGGCAAAATGGAAATAGGCTGAGTTGGTAGAATGTGCCAAGTGTGGTCGAAGAGAGACATTGGAGCACGTTCTGTATGGTTGCCCGAAATCTCGAGCCAGGTATACTTGGTGACATAACCAGGTTTTGCGAGAGATTGTCGAGGCTACGAAGAAGCTATGGGATTGGACAAACAAATCGGACATAAAAGAGAAGACCATTATCAATTTCATAAAGGAGGGTGAGAAACTGAGGTTAAACGACATCAAGGGGGCAGCATGCATTTTGAAGCCAGGTATGGGCTGCCAGATAGATGCAGATTTGGACAGAGCGCTGAGGTTCCCCTCTCATGTTATATTTAATTATTTGGTCTGATGTGGTGAATGGGTTATCAATGAGCTGACAGTACCATGGGAGGGAAATATGGAAAGGGTGGATGAAAGAAATTTGTGTAGGTATGAAGAGATTAGAAGAGTGTGTGATGATCATCGGTGGAAGTTTGATGTGCTACCAGTGGAAGTGGCTTGTCGAGGTTTTGTGGCAAGGTCTTTGCTGAAGTACCTCAATATGATTGGAGCGTCATATAAACAAGTCAAGAATACCGTGACACAATTACAGGAAACAGCAGAAGAAGCCTCATTGTGGATCTGGAGGCACAGCCGAGTGCAGAGTGAATCAATTCAAATGTAAAGACAGGACTGGTGTGAATATGTATTTGGTCAATGATATCTGGTGATACATGTAGGCCGATGTTGCTTGGTGGTGCGTGTGCTGCGCTGTCGTGGCCGCCCATGAGTAGATGTAGCCCCTTGGTCGGGGGGGGGGGTCTCGCGTTTTTGATGTGAAGCCCCTAACCCGACGAAACAGGAAGTGCAGCTGGGGTCGGCCCTGAAACAGTGATGATCCATGGGTTCCAGCTGAGGAGAGCGACATCGATCAGTGTCCTGGCACTATATGTTCTGTTCTAATAACTGCTGTTTGTCTGTTATCATTGTGCTTTCTCAAAAATAACTCCTTGAAGTACCACACGCTGAACTTCAGGATCCTTCGGTCAGGAAGAAAACCGGCACATGTTTGAGTTGAGAAGGATTTACTGATTTGGCAGTTACTGCACTGTGTGGGAGTCTATTCCACACACCCACCACTCTATGGCCGGAGAAGTAGTTCCTGATATCCAGAAGAGTGCGTTTATTTTTATTTTCGTTTCAATGAACGATTCCTCATGCCCCCATGTTCAGCTCTTTCAAAGAGTGATTCTTCATTTATAATGTTTATCTGGTGTTCATTTTTAGTTGTTGCGGTCGATCATCTATCGGCACATTGAGAGGTTTTATGAGACGTGGTAAAAGCTCATCAGGTATTGGGTAAAGACATCTTGTTGTACTATCACCGGTGTGAATTCGATCCCTTTGGCCATTCAGTGTTGGGTTCATGTGGCCTTTGCAGTTGCCTAGTGACTCTCTCAGGACAATGTGACAAAAATTACCCCCAAACTCTCAGCCAAAGCAATGTCGAGGACATGTGATAACACAACAATGTTCATCCTTCTGTGGTTTGTGACTAATAATGATGAGATAAAAAATATATTTGCAACTAACAATAAATTTTCAACGAAAACCAAACTTGTTATTTTCAGCACCGCATATGCTTTGTTCCTTCAAAGTTATAGAACAGCTTCACTGAGCCTGGCCATGTTTGTAGCATCCAGAACAAACCATCTTGTGTAGATTCTCGTGCTGATGCCTGATGGTGGTTGACAGGTTGTCGAGAGGCAGGAAGGATGCATCTTGTGTCACCACCTCCCAATCGACGTTCCTCTCCAGTTGGTTGTTCCTGTGATGCCACTGCAGACATATCTCGACAAAAGACAGCAAATTTGCTTAAAATGGGTCCAGGCTCAAGAAGTTAACTGATTAGAGGAGCCAGCTTTGCACTGCAATTCATCGTTGTTTATTTTCTCAATCACATTACATGTATCCTTCTCACGTGTCGAAATGAAATTCTCCTTAGTACAAGTCATTCATGTGTTGATATAGTACACTGTGATTGGTTTTCATTCAAGCAATCAGAACGTGCTACACTTGTAGAAGGACTATGAAAGTACAGGTTGTGATGTCATTGTAGTGTACCTCTCTCGTTGTGATGTGGTGATGCAGAACACAATGTGTTTGCATGACAGGAGATGCATGTTGTTCACTGATTGTGCAGTAATTGCTGCAATGGTACTCAATCTGTTGCCATACTATACGCAGCTATGGGGTTTTAGCGACATATGCTGACAGCAAGCTCAAGCAAAAACAGATGATATGAGCACTACGTTGTGTGAATATCCACATCCAGCGTGAAATATGTTCACCGCTGTGCTCTTATCTCTATCTGTGGCATAATGGACACACCTCAAAGGCTTTGAAAACACTGGAAGATCCTCGAGGGCTCGCATTTTGCTCATTCTGATAGTGACGTCATGATGATGCTTAAAAATGGAGAACTGACGTTTTTGATGCGACTCAAAACACCCGTTCCCTTTGGGATAATTGGCAGGTCATCTCTCCCCACCATCCCTCACACATAGGTGGGGGATGGGGTGGGAGGAGAGATTACCCTTGGTACGACCGACATGTATGCAAAATTTGGTAGAGAACTGGCGAAAATTGTAAGGCACGTGTATTTTTTGTATGTGTGTGTGTGTGTGTGTGTGTGTGTGTGTGTGTGTGTGTGTGTGTGTGTGTGTGTGTGTGTGTGTGTGTGTGCGTATGTATGTGGGGGTGTATGTATGTATGTATGTATGTGGGTGTGTGTGTGTGTGTCTATGTATTGTTACGGTGCCGGGGGTCGGTCGCGAACCGACCGCTCTGAACGGAGCCGCAAGTCGAGTCGGCCGGACCGATCGCCCGGAACATAGATTGCCGCCCGGATAAGTCCGAGTCGACGGGTCCTTGGACAAGAACCGAAATACGCCAATGGGCAGATCACGTGGGGTAGGGTCGATTGCCAATCTTCAATGTACCTAAATACCCACGTGATCCAACTACGGGGGTATTCCACCCTCGACGGAACTCGTACGGAACAAAGTGCTGAGGCGAGCCTGTCCCGTGCGCGATTCCGAGCGGCTTAATCGCCGAGAACCGTCGGTCCAAATGTCCCCCTTTTACGGCAAACCACCAGCTTTCTAACTCCCAACACACGAAATGCTCAATCAATGAAAGAATCGACGCGACGAGCTGGAAACATTTAACAATTGGGGTATTTATTAATAATAATGGGGAACTAGGGAAGCACGTAAGAGCAGAACTATTCCGACTTTACGAAATGCAATGCAAAGATTTACAGCACACAAAGCACTTAACAATTTCCTACTTATGAGACGGGCCCACGGACACACGTATGCACACACACACACCCAAGAAATGGTGGCTGAGGGCTTTAATAACGGGCTCCAGCTCGGAGGACAGGTG
>NC_140968.1:22009468-22101968 GCF_056783735.1 Eptatretus burgeri
GGGCGGAGACGAGGAGGCGGAGATGAGAAGCAGGAAACCACAGACAGACTGACCCAGCAAGAGGGACTTCTCCGACCTTTATAGGGCCTGCAGCTCGGGGGGAGGGGCCATGCCGAATCCAAACGTCATTACCCGAATCGGGCGCTCCGATTGGCCCCGACCCCTCACGTGGCCCAACAGCTTGGGCCGGAAACAGCCTCACTTCGTTTATACATACATATATATATATATATATATATATATATATATATATATATATATATATATATATATATATATATATATATATATATACACACACACATATGCACGCACGCACGCACACAAACTAATAAATGTCAGTGTGTTTCAGTGTGTCTCCTCCATAACTCAAAAACCATGAAACCTCGCAGCCTGAAAATTTGCACGCATACGAAGAAAACTTCAAGGAAGTGCAGTAATGAAAATTGCATGTTTTGGTTCATTAAAAACACCCCTTTAGAAAATAATTAATGGCCTTATATAATTATATCCTTTATCAGGCGCATCATCGGTCACCACTCTATATGGAGTCTTAAGGCGTATCCGAGGTAACTCTGGGGTCTGAAGTCACCATGCTTTTTGGCCTGCTCAACCACGCGTCGACTTGGAATAGACCACAATGATTTCTTAACGGGAAATATTTTTTTCACTTTCCTCACTCTTATTATCGAAAGCCTGTTCATCATAGCTACGAATCACTGGGTACACCACAATGCTTATAAACACCTGGAGATGTCAGTATATACAGTGGTGCCCCCAGAATCCGAATTTAATTCATTCCAAGAGGCTGTTCGGATTCCAAAAAGTTCAGATTCCAAAACTATTTTCCCAATAAGAAATAATGGAAAGTGAATTAATCCGTTCCTGGACCCCAAGAAAACCCACTTTCAAGACACTTTCAACTGAAATTACCCATGTTTAAGGTAAAATAAGATGAGTAAATGACCTTTTCTGGGTCATGAATCTTTTTCCAAACCTGGGGGATGAGCAGGAGCGTTGTCGCTTCTTCCATCAGGTCTGGATGCAGCTCCGGCCTATCAGTGGCCATTGGGATCTAAAACGTAAACTGTTCAGCCTGGTGGAGGTATGTAATTAACCATGAAGCACCAAATGGTGTTTTATATCCCAGTACACTCTGTGGAGACACAAACGTGCCGTTTTCACCGCACGGTTCAACGGAGATAATCAGGAGGTGAAGTGATTGGGTGACGCAGCATGACGTCACCACCATGCTCGCGAAAAAAAACGTTGAGTTCGTTAAAGCCGATTCGTCAGAGGGTTCATTGAATGAGTTCGCTTCACAACGGGTTTTCTCGCTTTTATCGCTTCTTTATTTTTCAGAATCCTACACACGGTCGATTTCGGCAGCTCGAACATGGCAGCGAGATCAGACACACGCGTACCGCTCTCATGCTTAGCGATAAGTTCTTTCTTCAACTCAATTGTCGTTCTCACGGACTTCCTCTTACTCCTATTTGCTTCACTGCTCTTCTTGGTTGCCATGGTGAATGCACAAGGGTGATAATTGAAGAAAAAAAAAAAACAGCACAAATCAAGGTGAAAACACGAGGTAAAGTAGCGATCGACACATGAGAGATGCTTTCACGAGGACTTCCAAAAAACTGGCAATGAACAAAGCGCGAAGATGCGGGTCAAACAGGCGGGGGAGACACGTGAACAAACATGAACGCCACATTGTGTTCGGTTTTCGAAAATGTGTTCGGTTTTTAGGGCAAATTTTTCTCGAAAAAAATTGTTCGGATTCCAATTTGTTCAAACAATGGGGCGTTCGGATTATGGGGGCACCACGGTACTGTATATATGCACATATATATATATATATATATATATATATATATATATATATATATATATATATATATATACGTATATCATAATGAATCTATACACATATGAAGCCATTGAATCCATTTGCTGGAGAGATGGCTTGACTCCAGCCACAGTTGTCAGGAAGAAAAATCGATGCATACACAATGATGGTTTTCTGGGAAGACTAAGATGTCTTCAGAAGTCTCATTTTCAGTATTTCAATTATCCGAACTATGAAACCACGATGTACGCACATAAGCATTGGCACGTTTTTGCTTTCTGATCGTAAGCCAGGTTATATTTTTTCAGGAGTTGTTGAAGCACCAGTTTGGCCAGTACACCACCCAAATAATGGGATGAGAAATTTGTTGAATAAATGAAGATTTTTGTTTGTAATTAGCCCGAGTTGTCAAGAATGAATCATGTGAGTATATCGTGTAGCGCTATTCCTAGTGGTAGTGGCCATTACAAGCCATAATGTAATAAAATATGCTGATTCTCTGGATGAAAACCATAGACATTGGAAATTATCATGATCATTTGAGTTTTTTTTTTTTTTGACTTCTATTAACTTTTGCACTGCTGAACCGAATTAGCTTAAAACTCTAACTTGTGCTCAGGGGTGAAAGGGTGGAAAAGGTAGTGGGAGAAGGTATATATGTGGGAGTGGATGAAGGGATTGAGGGAAGTGGGTGAAGGGGTAGAGGAGAATGGGAGAATGGGTTGATGAGTCGATAGATTAAAAGGAGGAGGTTTGTAGGCGTTAGCTGCAATCTATAATACAATAAGATAATTATGCTTCATAAAAAGAGAATCTGAAGAATGTAAATTAAACCTTGATTAATGTATGCCTCATTTACATGCAATGTAAACACTTTTGGCAACAGTGCAAAAGTCAAACAAGTAACTTGTTGGTTGAACAGTGACCAAGATATGTTGCATTTCACATGGTAATTATTAAACAAGTGTAACCCAAAACAAGAACTCCACCCATTGTGCTAGTCAGGACTCACTGGCCTGGCTCATTTGAGGAGATGACCTATGGGGGCCCGGTGATGATGAAAGAGTTTCACATGTCTTTTGCTGGTCCCAATCTGCACAAGCAGTTCCTGGAGAGAAGTCTAACTGGGTCCAACCATCCTGCCAAGGCATTTTGTAAGTAATTAATTTAGGAGAATAAAATAAAGAAAATGTGTGAATGCAAGCACATTTGCCATAAAAGGGGGGAAAAAGGGAAGAACGGTGAATGAGAAAAAGGAAGGACAATAGAAAAATTTATTTTCAATGTACGGAATACGACAACAGCCCACTCCGCTCTTAAATAATCAACCCACTGTGCTGTTTACACACCTTTCTGTAAAGACTCCGCAAGTCCCTGTACTGCCACAGGGTCCCGAGCACCTGGCTTGCAGCCCGCACAACCTTCTGTGGTTGTCTGGAAAGTCAGCAATCATGTTTTTCACGACATTTATTGCTCGATGTGTACAAAGTTGATAGAGTTATATAAAAAGACAACTGAAGGCCAGGGAACTCATCACTCAGTTTGAAGTTGAAGAAACTCTTGGACATTAAACCAACTGGTGCACAGTTATATAAGAAAGTCAGGATAAAAACAGGGGGGAAAAAAACTGGCAATCTTTGGTCTCTACAATCTGTAATAAAAGAAATATGGGTGCAGTCAATGAGGTTGCAGCTAGACGTGTCGTCACGATATAGTTTTACTTGAGAAAAGTGTCAGACCTCTTGTTGTGACACTTTAATTAATTAAAACTTTCACAGCCTCGGTGTGAGGTACTTATTTTTCCTTAAAAAAAAGATATTGAGGTAAATGGAAGAACAGGGAGTATAGGATCAACAGATGGAAAGTGGGGCAAAGGGTAAGCAGGAGGGTAAGCATGTAAAGATTGGATACAGTGTGAGAGGGGTTGGAGGTGAAAATGGGATGGGGTCGCAGGTGTAGAAAAGTTCAGAGGTAGAAATAGAAGACACCATGAGATGATGGGTGGGCAGCAAACTTCAAATTCTATAGTGAAGGGCAACAACAAACTCACTTGCGAGAAAAGAGGAGGATGGATGAATGGAAGCACCAGTTAATTCCCCCACTTTTATGATTTGTTACTTGTAATACCGGCTTCCACCAGGCGGTGCTACATGATACACATTTA
Organism: Eptatretus burgeri; assembly: GCF_056783735.1. Lineage (NCBI taxonomy): Eukaryota > Metazoa > Chordata > Myxini > Myxiniformes > Myxinidae > Eptatretus > Eptatretus burgeri. Next base: position 22,013,485 of record NC_140968.1, read on the forward strand.
CATCAAGAGAATTGGGGTCCTCCCCCCACCCTGAACCACCAGGACTATGAAAAAAATGTTAACCCCCTATAACTTCCCTGTGTCACCCTACGAATACAACCACCAGTTTCAAATTGTTGATTAGTAACAAGAATGACTGCTTTTTTGTCGCTTTTTCTGACGATGCAAATGACCTCCTAAGCTTGGCAGAGAGATGAAATGTCAGGAAGAGCAAGAGCAGAAGAAAGTCAGTAAAAGACTATAAGGCCACCAACCACTGATATAAGGGCCCTGTCACACCTTGACGTTTTAGCCAGCGTATGGCAATGTATCAAAATGTATGTAAAACGCTGGCATACGGTGAACTATTGGTGTTTTTTTTTCAGTTTTGGGCGTAGTCATAACTACTTGGATGTATGCATAACGTATTAGTAACGTACACAGAACGTTTTGATAACTTATACCAACGAATGCTTAGCGTGTTGTCGGCGTTCACAACCTATGCCCAACGATAGTCTAACTTATGCATAGCGCGGCAGTATATCGCTGACGATCACGTGGCGTAGCCTATTAAAAGGCTGCCGCTTGACGAATCAAATCATAACCGCACTAGACATCGAAGTGTCAACATCACTGTCATGCCGAAGAAAACTTCGAAGAATGCTGCAAAGAAGTCTCCTGGCCGTGGACACGGATGCAAGGAGGATCCATCATCACCCACACCCTCCCCATCACGCTCACCTACTACTACTGACATGGACCTACTACTACTACTACTACTGACATGCTCACCTACTACTACTACTGATACTACTGGCATGGACATCCACTTACCATGGAGTCTGAAACACTGACGGGTTGCTCCTGTGTGAACCCTATGTTTATATACCAATTCCCCTAAATGCTGCCAATACGCCATTATATGGTAGCTGTAAGTTAGAAACACGTTCAGCAAGTTCTGTGGTCGTCCGCAAGACGTCAAATACATCTACATACGTCAATATGCATTTGAGATACGTTACACATAGGTTCAAAGCACGTTACTCATAGGTTAGAAATAAGTTTCGGGTACGCTAGACATTACCTCGACGTATTTTGACTAATGAGTAACTTACAAGTAACGTGTGTCAACGACCGCATAACGTGCCTACAACTTATGGCCAGCGTATGCGGAACGTGTGAGTCATAGCCGAGCATGTCGAAAAATGTTGAGCATGCTTAAAATTTGTCGACGAGCTCGGCGTACTATGACATATGCCAGTGTGCTTCAGCGTGCTCTTAACGTATACAAAACTTACCCATAACGTATTCGACGTGTGCCAGCATATTCGCCAAATTTTTCATACGTCGGCATACGCTGGCTAAAACGTCAAGGTGTGACAGCGGCTTAAGGCAGGGCAAAAGGAAAAAAAACCCCACTGATACCCAGTTTTTCTGTCCTTAGATGCCAATGACATAGAAGACCTTAGACCCCAATGGCCTTAAGTTGGGCAACATGAGAAGAAGCAGGACGAGTCGACAGGGGAGACTGGATGAAAGACTGGATATTCCACGAGACTGGAAGAAAACCTTGAACACCATTATAATCTAAGGACAACAAAATAAGGTCTTGGAGCTATGGAGAATTCTGAGGCAGTGGGGAATTTATTTATTTATTTTAACTTGAGTTAGTCGATTTGGATGAAAATGCCAGGCTTCACATCAGTAATGGTGGCAAGGTTGTCGTTTAACCGTCTGGATTCCACAATGACAACATTAACATAAGATTTTGGAGCAAGACTTTACATATCTTGATTCAAAACAGAAGTGCAATCAATTGTGATAGAAATATCTGAGTTAGTATTAAAGTAAGAGGGTTTTTTTTTCTTTCTCATATTGATCTAATTTGGCTAATGTTGGAGCTGGTACACAAATCACATGCAGAATAAAGACATATTAGGAAACAATGGTGAACTATAATATGAGTTAAAAGGACGTTCATATATAAATAACAAATACGTACAGCATGCAGGAGATGAAACCGAGTCTCAAGCATCATGGACTCTTGTTTCAAATGACAATGCTAAACAAGCTAAGTAATGGCTGAAAAGTTTCATTTTTGTCGTTTTGACAGCAAAATGACTGACTTGAGGTCTGCAGAGAGTGAAGAGGCTGCTGCCTGCCTACATGAGGGATGAGGCATGTTACGTGGTTGGAAATCGGATTGTTGCAAGTGATCCGGCAGGTGCTCATCACAACTGAGATCCAATAATTTGCCTGGTCCAACATGTGTGATATTGTCCATTCAGTAAAACCAGAATTTGATGACGTTTTTGACATAATCACCCCCACATCGTTCCAACTTGTTGTCATAGAAGCACAATTCGGCTTCATAACCCGAACAAATATCCTCACTAAATGGGCTGTCACTGTTAAGAATCACGACTGACAAATGCTAGGATGAAAATGTTTTTCCGTGGTAGACTAATGATCCAGTTTGGCTTAACAGGCTGAGTCGAAGTTGGTAATTGGAGGCTCAGATCGCAATCCCACTTGGAAACATCACCCAGTGTATTATTTGCTGTGAGACAGCTAACTCTGTTTCCCCTTTATTAAGGATGGTACATTGAATTGATAGGTAGAGAGAGACATCCCCTGGTATTGTACAAACCATGAGAAATGAAAGAGTAAATAAAAGCAGACCAACTGAAGCAAGAACATTGTAAGAAGTGTATATTTCTCCTTGACGTAAAAATAATAAAAACTAGTTTGTGGAGGTGAGATGGATGCTGAATTTGAGACCCTTACTTTCCGGCTCTACCACGAGCAATAGCGACTAGCCGAGTTATTCCCCCAGCATCACGTAGCGCTCGGGCATTCTCAGCATTACGACTGACCACCTCGTTCAAAGCACAGCACACTGCTGCTGCCCTTGCTTCTCGTCCTGGGGAGTTTGTCATCTCTCCACTGGGTAGCCGTTGGACCAAGTCACGGAGAGCATATTTTCCTTGGAGAATGAGGGTAATTTGTGACACAAACGGACATAAGAAGCCAGTTAATAGTCATCACCCATAACTGAAATCTTTCTATAATACCATAAAGACCTACCAGCAATCTCACGATTCGTATTAACTTCATCGAACCTTTCATGTACATCCTTTTACAATTAAGCTTCATATGAATTTATAGATTAACAATGGTCATGCAATTTGCTTGCTTGGAGAAATAATTAAAAAAAAATAAAAGTCCGTAACAGTTGAAAAAACAAATTGGCATCTTTCATCTATCTGTACCATTAAACATATACATATGTTTTTAGATTGTTTTGTACATATGCAGGTTGATGAAACAAGCACCCTTCCACCACCAACACAACCCATAAGACAAATTCCAAATACCGTAGTTGTAAAATTTTTAAATATTAAAAAATATATAAATGTGCAACCCAAACATGTCACTTCAGTTATATATTTGATCTAAACTGTGTGGATGTTAAAATGTGTGATCTACCCTTATGTCCACTTGAATTAGTGCTCATCAGTAAGATAATGGAAGAGGTGAACCATTTCATTAAATCATCTGTGCTTCAATGTCAGTGAACACAGCGATGTTACATTTGGATTAAAAGGAGGAAGGGAGTATCTGCAGTATATGTGGCTCACAACTGTGTGCCATCTATTCATATGTCATGTAAACAGCTATCCATTCACGAAACATATACAAGCAAACATGGTAAATGTACACAAAACCAATTCAAGAATATATCCTTCAGAACCTTTTTTTAAGAAATACTTTAAAAATACCTTCATTCAAATAAAATTCCACCCAAATTCCAGTGATTTCTGATCCAAGGAATTCCCTGAAAATGGTCACGTAACAACCAGTTCCGATCTCCTTGAATGGCCCCATATCACATCATCATCAATAATGCATTATTGTTCTCAGCAGTTACAACAAACGAGTCGTCTCCAAATGAAATGGGTGGCTCTCTCACAAGTATACACAGCCTATTTAAAGTCTACACCCCCTTTCAAATTTTTCACCTTTTGTTGCCTTATAGCCTGGAATTAAAATGCATTAAATCAGACTTTTTCCACCTTTATTTACACATCGCAACCCACAACTTCCAAGTGAAAAACAAATTCTACAAATTTCAGAAAATTAATTTAAAATACAAAACGATAATATCTTGGTTGGATAAGTGTCCACCACCCTGAGTTAATACTTGGTGGAAGCACCTTTGACAACAATTACAGCTGTGAGTCGATTGGGTAGATCTCTACCAACTTTACACACCTTGATTGGGAAATATTTGCCCATTCTATGCACAAGACTGTTCAAGCTCAGTCAAGTTGCGTGGCGAGTGTTGATGGACGGCAATCTTCAAGTCATGCCACATATTGTCGATTGGATTTAGGTCGGGGCTCTGACTGAGCCACTCAAGGACATTTATCCTTTCGTTCCTTAGCCACTCCAGTGTAGCTTTGGCTGTGTGCTTCAAGTTATTGTCATGCTGAAAGGTGAACTTCCGTCCCAATTTCAGTTTTCTTGCAGAGGGCAGCAGATTTTACTCTCGGATTTTTCTGCATTTTGCTCCATCCATTTTCCCTTCTATCCTGACAAGTGCCCCAGTCCCCACTGATGAGAAACATCCCCATAACATGATGCTGCCACTACCAAGTTTCATAGTAGGGTTGGTGTTCTTATGGTGATGTGCTGTGTTGGGTTTGCATCAAATGTAACGTTTTGCATTTTGACCAGAGTTCCATCTTGGTTTCATCAGACAACAAAACTTTTTGCCACATGGCTGCAGAATCTCTGAAGTGTTTTTTGCATACCTCAAATGGGACTCAAGGTGGGCTTTTTTGAGTTATGGCTTCCTTCTTGCCACCCTACGGTACAGGCCAAACTTGTGGAATGTTTGTGATATTGTTGTCACATGCACACAGTGACCAGTCGTTGCCATAAAGGCATATAGCTCTTTCAAAGTTGCCATTGTCCTCTTGGTAGCCTCTCTGATCAGTCTCCTCTTTGCTTGGTCATCCAGTTTGGAGGGACGGCCTGATCTCGGCAGGGTCTTGGTGGTACCATATGCCTTCCACTTCTTAATGATTGTCTTGACTGTGCTCCAAGGGATATTCAAGGCCTTTGAAATATTTTAATACCCGTCCCCTGATCTGTGCCTTTCCACAACTTTATCCCAGAGGTTTTTTGAAAGCTCCTTGGTGCTCATGGTTGAGTTTTTGCTGTGAAATGCACTACCCAGCAGAGGAAACTTACAGGAACAGCTGATTTTATTCTGACATAATCAGAATCAATGCAATTTATCACAGGTGGAGGCCAATTCACTTGGTGTGTGATTTTGAAGGTGATTGGTTACACCTGAGCTAATTACCTTCATCAGAGGAGAGGGTATTGCATTTGGGTCCGTTTGTCCACACAGAACTTTCATGTTTTACTATGCAACGGCTTGTCGGATTGAGACAAAATTTACACCATTGGTGCAACTACTCATGTGGAATGTTTTAATGATAGTTATGACGTCATAGGTCATGGGTGTGGCAGCCATATTGGAAAAATGGAAAAACTTTGGACATCTAGATCTCTGAAACCGCACCAAGGAAAAAATTGAAACTTGGCACATAGCAAGTATTCCTCATGGGAGATGAGTGATTTTTTTTAATGTCATAGGTGCCCTCGTTATGACATCATAATTGCATATGTAGAATGCTACATCCAATCAGTATGAAACTTAAGGGTCATCTCGGGATAAAATGGTCCACAGAAAAAAAATTAATGGCGTCATTTGTCACGTGATTTGGCAGCCATATCATAAAAAAATTATACCTTCAAAAATCCTCTTTTCTGAAGTGGGTGAACAAATTGAGGCGAAGCTTTACACATATGACCGTCTGTCCATGAGGAACAAAAGATTCACACATATGATATAGGTCACATGATTTGGCAGCCATATTGAATTTACCCAAAAACCTATAAAAAAACACACCATTCAAAAGAAGTCCTGGTGAGGGTCTGCAATCTCTGATTGCTCTTTATCTTGTTTACAATTGCTGTTTTGAGGGGATGGACACTTATCCAACCAAGATATTCTAGTTTTGTATTTCGAGTCAATTTTCTGAAATTTGTATAATTTGTTTTTCACTTGGAAGTTATGGGTTACGATGTGTAAATAAAGGTGGAAAAAGTCTGATTTAATGCAATTTAATTCCAGGCTATAAGGCAACAAAAGGTGAGAATTTTGAAAGGGGGTGTACACTTTCTATAGGCACTGTGGATTTACTGACTGTCTAGGTTTTCAAATTATGAGCTTGAATATTTTAATTCATGTGAACTTGGAAGTTTCCACATTTAACAGTACTTCCTTTCATCTCGAGCTAATTACCAATCAGTTCCTTGTTGCGAGCATCCAGTGCCATGTTCCGTAATGCAGTAGCGACAGCACACATGACGCGCTCACTGTCCACACGCAGAAGTTCCACCAGGATAGGTAAGCCTTTCTCCTTTCGTACCGCTGCACGTACATAATTCGCCCACTGTTGAATAGACAAACAAGTATTTAAAAAAAAATACTTTTCTCAACAGATCCTTTTCAAACAAGTAGACTGCTCTTTTTAGATTATTTCAATTTTTTCTGCAACTGCATCTAGAGATCAGTGCCCATGTATTTATGGTAAAACGAGGTTGTGTGTGTGTGTGTGTGTGTGTGTGTGTGTGTGTGTGTGTGTGTGTGTGTGTGTGTGTGTGTGTGTGTGTGTGTGTGTGTGTGTGTGTGTGTGTGTGTGTGTGTATATACACAAATACAATGTATACATATGTACAGTAAAGTCTCAAATATCATGGGGTTTCGACCAATTGTGGGCACATTATTGTGTTCCAATTTAGTTATTGCAGTATTTTATTTTAGCCAATTGCAGTTTTTGAGCTGAGATGAGTCATTGTTTGTGTCCTTTGTTGTTTCTCCCGCATTGTTAACTGAAGTAATCAGAGCAGCATACGGGATGAAGATAAGTTTAATAATGAATCGTTGAACAGGAAATGACATACGGAGATCCTGTAATACTAGATCTGGTAGATACACAATAGTTAATAATGGTGCCCAAATGTAAAGCAATGGACAAAATGAGTTGTTTTTTTTGTATACCTTGTCGAGGCTCGTATGAGAGCGAACACACAACGCACAGCAAGGGGGGGGGGGCATGAGACAAGAGGGGTGGGAGTGGGAAGGACAAAACAGTGGGGAACAGAGACATGTGGAGTTCTGTGGAAGGGAGAGGGATGGGACGGAGAACATGGGGACATTACAAGATGGACATTACAGGGACTTTCAGGAAGGAAAGCAGGGGATTGAAGGAGGTGGGTTTGGGTGGATTATCGGGGGAAGAAAAGATCGAGGATTTGGATGGGGGATGATAAGACGTGGTGGTGAACAGCTGTCTTGAAGACCTGGAGGGAAGAATGAAATTGAACAGAGTATGGAAGTCGGTTCCACAGGTGGGGAAAAAAAAGAGGAATAAATGAGTAGATGTGAGCAGTGATCTGAATTTCGGCAGTTTCACTTGGAGAGGGTTGTTGGTGGACTGCGTGCATCCTGTAGATACCTGGGGAAGGGAATACTTATTGACGCAAGACATTTCAGCCTTTCATTTTTAATTAACTTGTAAAAATTATTTAAAAAAAAAACATGTTTTCACTTTGTCATTATGGGGTATTTTATGTTGATCAGTCACAAATGCTTTTGAATTTAATCCATTTTAAATTCAGGCTGTAACACAACAAAATGTGACAAAAGTCAAGGGGTGTGAATACTTTCTGAAGGCACTGTATATAATGAATGAACAGTAATAAATATAATTTAAAAAACAAAAAAAATCCCCGTTTTTACAGCCATTTTTCCCTGCTGAGCAGGGCTTAGCTTTTCTTGAGGCAATGTTTTATGGCCGGATAGCCTTCCTGACACAAACCCTGGTCACCTCTTATGACACACAGGGATGGTACACCTATTCTAACCGGGGCATACACCGGGACCAGGACACTGGTACTCATTTTGCTGACCTTGGAAGGATGACAGGCTGAGTCAACCCCCTGGTGTTAATTCAGCAGCCATCAGGACTCGAAGTCAGGGCCTTAGGACCCCAAGCCACTAAGCCAACACCAGGCTCTATAATTAAAGATAATATAATTTAATAAACAGGAATATATTCCTGTAACGGAGCTACGATGAAAAAAATCCTGACTCAACCGGGGACTCAAACCCGAAGAATTAACGCTAACGCGACGCTTTGAACCGAGACAAAAACGTTCAATTTTTGTCTCGTCTGACCACAAAACGTTTGAGGTTTCTCGTCTGATGTTTCTCCACATGCCTGCAGGATCATGATTATACCTTTTTGACAAACTCCATATGAGCTTTTAGATGTGTCTTTTTCAGGAATGGCTTCGTTCTTGCCACCTGTCCATGGAGGCCAGCATTGTGAAGGGAACGAGATATTGTTGATTGATGAACACTGACCCCAATCTCAGACATCGAGCCTTGTAGATCTTCCTAAAGGCCCAGTCACACCTTGACGATTTAGCCAGGAATGGCAACGTATAAAAATGCACGTAAAACGTTGGCGTACGCTGAAGTTTTGAGGTTTTTTTTTTTAAGTTTTGGTCGTATTCATAACGTGTTGACCATGTGCATAACGTATTAGTAACAGGCACAGAACGTTTCGTTGTGTTATAGATAACTTATACCAACGAATGCTTAGCCTGTTGTCGGCGTTCACAACCTTTGCCCAACGATAGTTTAACTTAGTCATAGCGTGCTGCACGTATCGCCGACGAACTCGTGGCGTTCTCTGTTAAAAACCTGCCGCACGCCGATTTAAATCATAACCGCCTGAAAATTGGAAGTGTCAACATCGCAGTCACACCTTGACGATTTAGTCAGCGTATACCGACCTATGAAAAATGTGTCTAAAACGCTGGGACACGTCGTATTCGGTATGGGTAAGTTGAGTATACGTTATGAGCACGCTGAAAAACAATGAAGTACGCTGGCATATTAGGTGGTACGTCCAGTACGTCGTGAAATTTCAAGCATGCTGAAAATTTTACGACGTACTCGACGTATGGCTCACAAGTTCCGCATACGCTGGCATAAGTTCTCGGCACGCTCTGCGATCGTTTACACACGTCGGCCACACGTAACTTGTAAGTTGCTCATAAGTCGAAACACGTCGAGGTAATGTTTAGCATACCCGAAACTTAATTTTTAACCTACGAGTAGCGTGCTTTGAACCTATGTGTCGCTTGCTTTGAACCTATGTGTAACGCATCTCAAACGCACATTGGCGTATGTAGACGAATTTGATTGACGTCTTCTGGACGACCACAGAACTTACTGAACGTGTTTGTAACTTACATCTACCGTATAATGGTGTATTGGCAGCGTTTAGGGGAATTGGTATATACAAATGGGCTTCACAAGAGGAACCCATCAGTGTTCCAGACTCCATGTTGAGTAGATGTCAATGTCAGTAGCAGTAGCAGTAGTAGTAGTAGTAGTTCGAGAGAATTTAGTGATGTCGATGTTATTAGTAGTAGTTCGAGAGAATTTAGTGATGTCGATGTTATTATTAGTAGTAGTAGTTCGAGAGAATTTAGTGATGTCGATGTTATTAGTAGTAGTAGTAGTTCAAGAGAATTTAGTGATGTCGATGTTGGTAGTAGTAGTAGTAGTAGTAGTAGTAGTAGTAGTTCGAGAGAATTTAGTGATGTCGATGTTGGTAGTAGTAGTAGTAGTACTTTCAAGTAACGTGTTGCAAAGTGTGAACAACGTTCGTGTAGCGTGCTTACAAAATGTTACTCATAGGTTACAAATAAGTTTCGGGTACGCTAAACATAACCTCGACGTGTTTCGACTTATGAGTAACTTACAAGTACAAGTAACGTGTGTCGACGTGTGTCAACGATCGCATAACGTGCCTACAACTTATGGCCAGCGTAGCGGAACATGTGAGTCGAACGCCGGCATACGTCGTAAAATTTCAAGCATGAAAAAATTTGAGGAAAACCCCAAAGTACAACGTTTAAAGCCAGCGTACTATGGCGTATGGCAGTGTTTTTCAGTGTGCTCTTAACGTATACAAAACGTACCCATAACGTATTCGACGTGTACCAGCGTTTTAGACAAATTTTTCATAAATCGGCATACGCTGGCTAAATCGTCAAGGTGTGACTGGGCCTTAAGTCATTGTTAGATTTCCAGTGACGTCCTGAACCAGTTTCCTGCTTGCCTGGTTGATAATTTTGGATGGGTGACCTGATCTGGGTAGAGTCTGGGTGGTAAGATATGTCTTCCACTTCTTAATGATGGATTTCACCGTACTCAAAGGGATGATGAATGATTTTGAAATCTTCTTATAACCCTCTCATGAATGGTGCTTCTCCATCAGTTGATGTCTGATTTTTTTTTGGAAAGCTCCTTGGTCTTCATGTTTACCTTGTTGCTGACCAAGTGAGTTACACCTTAAAACTCCTGAGATAAGTGGGGGAGCTGAATTTTTTTTTTGAGTTAAACCACCGATTACATACAGGTGAAACCTTTTATACTTATTTTGTAATCTTTCAAACAAATAATTTTCTCCTGAAGTGACAGGGTTAATTAGGCAAATAGGATGAATACTTAAGCAATAGAGAATCACTGATTTTCCTCTGTTAATCGAGCTTATTCACATTTTATCTGCATTTCAAAAACTTTATCACTTTGGAGTAGCTTGTGAAGACTCCACATATTAACCTTTTCAACGCAGAGCTCCTTGGACTTGTGGCTCCCACTTCCTTGGCTCCCTGGGTATATGGATATGTGAACAGTGGCTGGCAAAACGGCCGCTCGGGTTAAAAGGGTTAAGTTTCATTTGAAAGCATTGACTTCCGGTTCTGGTTTTTGAGGCGATGGTTGGTTTTCTCAGGGATCTCTGCCAACTTTCTCAAAGATAAGTTTCCGGTTGTTGTTTGTCGCATTTTGACTCTTTATTTTGTTACCTCCATGTTTACTGTGTGTTCCAAGTTCGGTTTTGTTTCAAAATTTGTGCTATTTGGTGAGTTTTCGTTGATCTTGTTGTGCCGGGTTTCCCTGTCACCTTCCCATCGATGTGCACGATCGTGTTTCTTTTGTGTTTTCTCCTTATTACCATCGGTTCTTATTTTTTTCACTTTTCCCACCACCCTCCATCTATCCCTCCCAACTATACCCTCTGTTTCTTGTCTTTTCTTCCATCTTCCTTCTATTTTAGCTGACCCACATTCACCATTTACCTTCACGATTCTTTCCTTCAACCTTTCCTTTACCGAATCTCACCTCATATTTAAAAAATTCAATCAAAAAATATTTGTTCTTCATATCTTTTAACATCTAAACTTACAACTCCTGAAACCACGTTTCTCTGCCCACTCTTTTTCTTCCTGTAACTTTCGTCGAACTTCCAGGTTCCTTCTGCGTTTGCCAATCCAAATTCACCATACAATCTCATGATTTTTCTTCAAGCTTTCCTTTACCTAATCTTACACAATCTTTCTCAAAAAATAAAAATAAAAACAAAAAAAAACGTTCTCTTAAAATGTTTCAACTTCCTCTTTCACACGTGTGGTTCTCGGTATTGTATCATAATTCATTACTGTTTTTCTTCTTCAAAAGACTGTTTTCAATTTCACCTTTCCTTCATCCCGTGTCTAAAAAGTCCCACTGTGACAACGTTTCTTTTCTCCATTCGCTTAATTCTCCTTTATTGCATCCCTCACGTAATGTCTTTAATCGCATCTCTGACTTAAAAATTTCAAAACTCCCAGTTTGCAATGTATGTTCATGTCCATCAATCGTCCTTTTTCCAACTTCAGTGCCAATTCACCCCACCTCCTTAAATGTACCTCCTCATAAACACCTCACCTGTTATCCGCTCTTACCCCTCATCCTACCTCCGTTCTTAGCACCTCTTCACTGTCTTCTGCTTCAGTATCAGCTCCTCCTCTGTTGTCCCAAAGTGTGTGGTGTTCTAACATCTGTGGGCTCCATTCTAACCGAACAGGTATATCACTCTCTCATCGAGTACACTCAACAACAAAACATGCTCCTTCTTTCCTCTCATCACACCTACCCCTCTTCCCAACCCTCAAATTGTATACCTCCTCCTGCCCGCTCTCTTCTTCACCATACCTCTACCAAGTCTCATCCTTCCCCTCTCCTCACCTCTCCCATCTACCTCCTGCACCTTGGCTGTGGCTACTATCATCATCTCTTCTCCCTCTCAACGCAACCTTCACACTTTTCCCACTCCAAGCTTCCCTCTCACCTTTCTCAAAAACTCCCCTCTCACCCTTTTCACACCAATCTCACCACTCACTCCCACTTCTCAAAGTTGCCCCCTCATCACATCCACAAAGCTGCCTCCTTCCTTTGCCCTCTCTCTTCCATCTCATCACTCCACCTCCTCCAATCTTCAACGCCCTCTGCCCTCCATCTTATAACTCCCCACTGTACCTCACCCCATCACCCCCGAGCCTGTTCTTCTCCTTATTGTCCCTCCCCCACTCTCCAATGCAACCCCCACACTCTTTCAACAACTCTCCTTACCCCCCCTCCTCCCTCGACCTACCATCCCCCTCCCCTCCCCTGCACCAAAACCCTCCTCCCCTCCCTCTTCCTTAACAGCATGGACCTCAAACATCTGGTGCCTTCACGCAAACCTGACAGATCTTTTCATAGAGGTTGCCACTGACAAATCAGACATAATCTGCCAAACAGAAACTTTGCTCCCTCAAGACGTCTCTGACTCCCAAGTATCTCTCCCTGGTTACTCCCTCCTCCAGTGTGACAGACCTGAGCCTCGTCCTGGTGGAGGAGTTGCTCTCTTCATCAAAGACTATATTACTCACTCTCCATGCCCTGTCCTCACTCCCCTACACCCCCAGGAATACCTCTGGCTATGGCTTCCCCTCAACTCCCACCTCATGTTTATATGTGTGTTGTACCGTCCAATAAAGATTGATGACTCCATTTACATCACACTCTCCGAAAACATGGACCAACTTCTATCCTCTCATCCGAACTCTCTCTTCCTCATATGTGGCGACTTTAATTGTCATCATGCCAGTTGGCTGGGTGTGGGTACCTCTCTCTCCTGTCATGGCATCTCAGCAAAAGACTTCTGCGATTCATTGGGACTGACTCAATCGGTCAACTTCCCGACCCAGATATCAACTGATGGTACTCCATCTCTTCTGGATAGATTTTGACAAATTTCCCTGACAATATCTGCTGTTCTTCCTCTGCTCCCATTGCTTCATCTGACCACATGCTTGTCAAAGCAGACATCTCTCTGGCTGTTATTAGAGAACCACCTCAGTGCCGTCGAGTCTGGCATTTCACTTCACTTGATTCAGACCAAGTCACTCTCCCATGGATATGCTGCTTCTGCTCTCCCAACAATGGTTGGAGATCCTCAATGCCAGACATGAAATCAGAGCCATATCCCAAGACATATTGCATGCCTTTGATACGGTCTGGCACCCTGCCCTGCTCACCAAACTCTCTTCCTATGGTATCCAAGGCCATCTCCACTCAAGGCTCACGAGACGTCCTCTCCTGTCGCAGTCAACGTGTGGCCCATAATGGAGTTCTCTCATCCCCTCTTCCTATCCAGGCTGGAGTTCCTCAAGGCAGCATTCTGGGCCCTGTTATTTTTCTGGTTTTCATAAATTATCTCTCTGACTCTCTAGAAAATCCTCTATATCTCTTTACTGATGACTCCACCCTCTGCCTTACCATCTGTCATCCCTCAGATCAGCAAGCAGCAGCCTCTTCACTCTGCAGATCTGGATAAAACCACAAGGTGGTCCAACACGTGGAACATGTCTTTCAATACTGAGAAATCTCACACTCTCATGATGCCTCTCTGAAAGAACCGTCTGGACCCCCCACCCCCCAATCTACTTTCTCAACAAACCACTTGAAGAAGTCCTTTCATTCAAGCTTCTGGGTCTCACTATCTGTCATGATCTTTCCTGGAAAAGCCACATTTTCAAGGTGCCCTCCAAAGCCAATCGCCGAATGGGCATCCTCCATCGTGCAAACTCCTTCCTCGGCACATCTGAGCTCCTGACCACATACAAAGCTTTTGTCCACAGACTGATGGAGTACTGCTCTCCCCTCTGGGCTGGTGCTCCTGCCTCTCACCTTTTGGCTTCACGCTGTGGAAACCAGGGCATTTAGTACTATTGGTATCTCCCACGATGAGGCTGAGTCTTTGGGTCTCTCACTCTCTCACCACAGGCAGGTCGGTAGTCTTTCTATCCTGTACCATCTCCTCTCCGGTCTCACCCCACCCCGCTCTGTCTGTGATATGTCCCCCTCCATATTTCCACAGGGTGGTCAAGGTCCGCCAGCAACCCCCTTCTGGTAAAATTACCAAAATCACGAATCACTGCTCACCTTCACTCTTTTATTCCTCTTTTTTTCCACCTTTGGAATAAACTCCCTCACTCTCTTCAATCCCATTCTTCCCTACGGGCTTTCAAAACAGCTGTTCACCTGACTCTCTAGATCTGACCACCACCTCTTATCTTCTCCATTCCAAAACCTCGATCTTTTCTACCCCTGTTAATCCACCCCATTTCAAAACAGCTGTTCACCTGACTCTCTGGATCTGACCACCACCTCTTATCTTCTCCCAAGCAAAACCTCAATCTTTTCTACCCCTGTTAATCCACCCCAAACCCACTTCCTTCAAATTCCCTGCTTTCCTTCCTGAAAGTCCCTGTGGTATCTACCTTATTTACCCTGTATACCCCACCCCATCCCTCTCCCTTCCATGTATCCCCTAATGTCTCTGTTCCACACTGTTCGGTCCTTCCCTCTCCTGCCCCTCTTATCTCCTGCTCCCCTTGTTACACATTCTGTGTTAGCTCTCGCATGAGCCTCGACATTGAAAACAGAAGAAAACAACAGCATTGTGAAACGAGACGGGCACTCAGTGGAGTGCATACCTCCACCATGCAATACCTGATCCACAAGAACATATTGGACCCAATAAGTTTTTGAAATTTGCTATAGATCGTTTTGGCCCTATCTTTCAATGGTGAAGAATCACTTTAAAAATAACTAGATCCGGATTCGGATCTTCATCAAAATCGAATCAATTTGTCCTTATCACACACCCAACCTGTCCACCAAGTTTCGTCCGAATCTGTCCACAACTTTTTGAGATATCGTGCTATATATTGTTTTGGGCCCGAGCTCTTTTTGGTGAAGAATCACTTAAAAAATTCTCGCAGCCAGATCCAGATCCGGATCTTCATCAAAATCTAATCAATTCGTCCTTGTCACACGCTGAACCTGTCCACCAAACTTCATCAGAATCCATCCACCACTTTTTGAGATATCCTGTACAAAAACAGACAAACAGACAGACAAGCCGGAAGTCGGCGATGGGTCGCCGAGCATGGAAACTATAAGATATAGAGCAAAATGGATGTCATATAGCAGCGGATAGGGAATCACCTTCAGATTATGCATATCAAATCTCATCCAGTTCCTACTGGATGAGATAACTACTTGGTATCCATTTGAATGAAAAATACCGAAAATGCGGTTTGAAATCGGAAATCCCCAAAGTTTGAGGGGGTGCTGTGGGTGAACAAAGATCTAAATCGAAAATCCGGCTTGATCGTTTGTGCACAATGTATTCCAGACGATTAGTGTGAATTTTCATGACCATCCGACCATAACCCGAGGAGGAGTAGCATTTGGCACGAAGGCACCTCCAGCTCTCGCATATTATCGATTTTTGCACTAATTGACCTTTGACCCCTGACCTAAGCGAAATCGGTCAATATGTCCTGAGGGAAAGTTGTAGTACTCATTGAGTACCATGAACCTGCAAAGTTTCATTCGTATCGATGCACTCACCTGGTCGCTAGGGGGCCTTCAATTTGCACCAATTTTCACGCATACCCTTATTGTAGGAGGTGCTGCGAGTAAAGTATTCCATATATCACAAAAACCGGAATATATTTGATAGAGCATTACCTGTAGATCATTCGTGCAAAATTTCATAACCCTACATGGGATAATGGCTTTCGGAATTGATTTTGCGTGAACGGTACCGATTTTGAAGGTTTTTCGGTTGTTGCTAGGGAACCAAAGCATCCCTAACCATCACAATTTGCAAAGCACTCGGTCATAAGATGTACCTACCACCCGAGTTTGGTCAAAATCGGCCCACGTTTACTATCAATTATGCTGATGACAAACGAACACACATCCAAACAAACAGACAGAATTACTGACAATAAGGGTCACCTATTTCGGTGACCCCAAAAAAAACATAACCTCCTTCCACCTTCGGTGGCGGCGTGACTGCACAAGCTCAGACGTCATCAAAATGTGAAAACTTTGGAGGCGGATGAATACTTTTGCAGGCGACTGTACGTGTAAATAAAATGTCCTTGTTTGTGCGTATTTTACTTCATTTTCCATCCTCATTGAGATTTGCAGATGGACATGCAATATGTTTGTGAAGTACAACATGCTGCCATTTGATTAAACCCATCAGTGAAGTGACCGGTAGGCACTCACTTGGTGTATACCAAACGGTTAGTGAAATAATAAAGTGAATTTTAACTGTCAGAACAAGTGCACACGTGTAATACAATTGTATTATGTGTGATAATACGAGGTCAATTGTGAGGCATTGGACTTCATAACTGAATTCCCAAAATGTGGATCAAGTCATCATGGTGTAAAGATGGCTTCCCCTCTTCAAGAATGCACCGTTATGGAACAATGAATGAGTCATCTGGCTTGCGCTTAGTGAAGGTGTCGCACCATGTGACATTCATAAGAGAATGACTGCACAATATGGCACAAACTTTATTATCGCGAATGGTTTCTAAATGGACGCATGAGATGACAAATCCTCTGCGGCAGCAGACATGCATTCGTCCTTTTTCAAACTGTCAACACCATTTGTTTGCACCATTGGTCCACTTAGGTAATCGTCCGCAGCAACGGATGAAATAAACAGGGCAATTATTGATGTAGTAAAACCGTCGTGGGAAGCTCGGAGAAGCTGATGTTGCTGTCATTTACCCTTCCATCGGAGCAAAAGAGAATAGTGAAGGGTTGACACCCGAAGTCAGCTTCTCCTTGCTTTCCATGGCGGTTTTGCATACCTCAATCAACGATCCATTATTTCAT
Organism: Eptatretus burgeri; assembly: GCF_056783735.1. Taxonomy (NCBI): domain Eukaryota; kingdom Metazoa; phylum Chordata; class Myxini; order Myxiniformes; family Myxinidae; genus Eptatretus; species Eptatretus burgeri. The sequence continues at coordinate 22,030,700 of NC_140968.1, forward strand.
CCGTTTTTCTACCTGTCCGCTGATGCAGATCAACACTCGTCGTCACAAGTAAGATGAGTTGTTTAATTATCTACACCACTTCATTATCTCCACGCTTTTTAAACCAAAAAAATGGGAGGATATTGTAATCGGCTCCGTCTGTCCGTCTGTCCGTCTGTCCATCCGTCACGCTATCTCATAAACGGTTTGGCAGAAATTCACCAAACAAGGTAGTTATGATCAACAGATGGCAAGAGAGTGCATGAACAACATAATTTTCCACCCACCTCCTGGGAGTGGGTCAAAAGGGCAGAGACCCAAAATATGCAATTACAGAAACATTTGTAAACATTTTTTCAATGAAACTTTGTATATGCAATCAACATTGAGGGATGCATGAAATACGTCATGATTATTTGGATTTGACCCCGGTTCATGCGCAGACTGAGGATCCACAAAACCTTGGTGGGGACTTTGGGTCACAGGGGTCAAAATGGGGAAAAATTAATTTAACTCAAAATTTGACATTGGGTCATTCCTGCTGGAAGTTTACATCATTTTTCAACTTTTCTTAAGGTGGGAAGCATGGGGATTTCCGATTGTACACCATTGACCGCTCTAGTTTGTTGTAATTGTGAATCAGAAAATGTAATTAAGCAACAGAAAAGGATGATGATCCATAGAACCTTGGTGGGGACTCAAGAGTCAGGTCAGGTCAGGTCAGGTATGGGAGCATGCGCCGGAGCAGCGTGTCGCTGTGACCACTTTCCACTGATACTCCAAGGGGCTCCGTCTGGCCATCCCCCCCCCCCCCAGACAGATGCCTGGCCCACCCCAATCTCCTTGAGATGCTGATCAACCTGCTACAACCATGAGACACGTTGTCGGCCCAGTGGCCTCCTCCACTCACGATGCTCCCTCGCTGAGAGAATCTGATGAGCAGGATCAGCGTCAGGAAAATGAGCCACACGTCCATACAGCCGCAGTTGATGCTCACGGACTATGCAGGTCACAAATCTCATTTGAGTCTCTCTCTCAGCAACTGCTCGTTGGGCACAAAGTCCGACCAGCGATAGCCAAGGATTCTCCGAAGAGACCTAGTTCCAAAGGAATTAAGTATCCATTTCAGATCCCTGGTCAGAGTCCAAGTCTCACATCCATAGAGCAAGACTGGAAGCACCAATGACCTGAAGACTTTTGTCCTCCTGCACAGGGACTGAGAGTACCACACCACTCCATCCAGTGAATCCATGACTCCCCAGGCCAGACCCAGGTGGCTGTTGACCTCTGGCTCACAGCCAGCAGAAACATGAATATCACTGCCAAGGTAAGTGAATCTCTCTGTGACCTCAACATCCTCACCACAAACAGGTATGGACAAGATAGCAGCACCCAAGATGTCATTGAAAGCCTGGATTTTAGTTTTGACCAAGGAAACCCGTAATCCCAGTGGCTCAGACTCCTCAGGCAGCACCTCAAGGGCCCCCAAAAGGATATCCAGAGTCTCCACAAAGATGACTGCATCATTTGAGAAATCAAGGTCAGAGATCTTGACATTCCCAAACGATACACCGCCGCTTGATCTCTGACATCCTCCCCAAAATCGAATCCACACCAGTGCTGAAAGGTGTGGGGGCCAATACACACCCCTGACAAACTTCAGTAACAACTGGAAATAAGTCAGAGATGGTATCACCACATCTCACAGCATTCTCAGTACCAGAGTATAGTTCAGAAATCAGATTGATCAATTTTTGGTGGCACCCCACGAAGACCAAGAATCCTCCAGAGAGTATCCCGATTCACTGAACCGAACGTTTTGCAGAGATAAACATAGGGTGCAAACAGCCCCTGCCGAAACTCTCGTCTATATTCAGTGAGGATGCGAAGGGCAAGGATACGGTCAATCTTTGACCTCTTTGGTGTAAAGCCTGAGTGTTCTGGGCGCTGGTGCTCAAGCAGATGGTGGCGAACCCAATCAAGAATTATCCGAGCAAAGACCTTGCCCGGTACCGAGAGCAGCATCACTCCTCGGTGGCTGTTGCCTTCCTGGCAATCGCCCTTCCCTTTCTCAAGAGGGAGAACAAGGCCCCTCTTCCAGTCAGTTGGGATGATGTCTGTGTTTCTGGCAGAGCACAGAACTGCATACAACGGCACGAGTACATCATTTCCACCAGCCTTGAGAAGTTCAGCATGGATGCCACAGATCCCAGAAGCTTTACCCCATTTCAACCGGTTCACCACAACCTGTGTTTCCACGAATGAAGGTGGATCACCTTTGAATGGACGGTCAACAATAGGGTCACAGTTGAACGTAATGCGCAAATTCCCCTGGAAGGACGACGAGAATCACTTGACCACAGGTGATGCTCTACCCCCTCACAGATTCCTCGCACATAGGCCTCCTTGTCTGGCCCTCAGTGCACATACAGTTTTCTGCCTCAACTTCATGAACAGCTCAGCTCTGCCATTAAGCCCGGCCCTGCGACTCTGTTCAATGGTCTCCAGTGTCCCATGAGAGAAAAAATTCTTCTTCATCCTGCAATGAGTTTCAAGACATCCACCAGCAACATCAAGGACGGTGGTCTTTAAGGCACTCCACAACTAGTCAGGATTCCTCAACGCACCTAGACCCTCCAAATCCCCACTCAGCCTGTTCGCAAACTCCTCAGGTACTCTCGTCCTTGAGCTTGCCAACATCCAGCCTGATCTGGGATGGTACCATTCGCCCAGATTTAAGCTGCAACTTCAGAGTTGCTCCAACAGGCCTGTGGTAGGAATTGAGTAACTGAGCACTCCGGTAGAGACCCTGCAGTTCTGGATCATCCTCCAGCAACCATCAACGGGTACATGGTCAATCTCCTTTGCCACACCGCCAGCTTTGGGATACTAAGTCCAGCGATGAGCCTGTGGGCACTGAAACCATGAACCAGCCACTTTACGTCCATGACTTCTTGCAAAGTCAAGGAACTTATTGCTATTCTGGTTCACAGTTCTACAGGTTCCAACACATGTCTCATAACCATCCCTCCCTCTCTCCAGCCAATGCATTGAAATCTCCCAAGACTGGAAGAGTATCTCGCCTGTGGCACTGACCAACCACAGACTCAAGTGTGGCATGGAATGCGTCCTTCATGGTGAGATCACTCACCTCAGTCGGAGCATCCACCGAGACCAGGGAAACGACACCCAAGGAGTGAAGAATCCTCACTCTCATAATACGCTCGTTGACCGGTGTTACCTCAATCATCTTGGAGTCAGGTTATTGTGCACAACAACAGCAACTCCTTGGACATGGTAACCATCAGAGGGACCAGACCAATAGTAGGTGTAACCACCCACCATGATCTCATCGCAATCCTGTCTCTGAACCTCAGAGAGTACTGCAATACTGCTGTCCAAATACTTGAGCTCAGATGATAACAGAGACAGGTGATCATCCTCCCTTAGGGATAAGACATTCGAGGCGCCCACCCGAAGGGACCGCCTCAGGTTCACCCAAGGAGATGCCGTCTGGTGGACGACACCTCAGCACCACTCCGACACACACTACTGCAATCTGACCTGGGAAGGTTACCCCGTGGTTTTCATCCCATCATCAAAGAGTGGGGGTGCCTAAGGCTTTGTCCCAATCCCATCATCCAGTGAGCTGCACTGTGAAGGGTAGCTGCACAGGTGGTACTCCCACGGAGTGGGTTTTCAGTTTTCATTGCGTTTTTAGTGTGTTTTCCAGAATGAAGGGTTTTACGGTGGCCGGAGTGCAAATCCTGCCACAAGCCTCCTAAAAAAAATAACCCAACTGCAGGAGGACGTCCTTAGACACAGTTGGGCACTAGATATGGATGGTTGTTGGTTCAGGAGGAGCTCCTCCGCCCTTTGAGGGGTTTTGTTTTTAATCCTGCTGGGTGTCCATATCCAGACACCCTCCTCACTCGGAAACATGGTTGGGGAGATGGTTTAGTCACCGACAACCCGACCATGAAACAGGTTATTACAGGTTTACATAGTACCTGTAGCAAGTCACAGATCTAATCTGACCTGACCTGACAAATAGTCCCGACTGCTCTGGATGCTGGTGCATTTATACCCAGATTCAGACACTAACCATTACACCACATTAAAATGTTAGAGTCACAAGGGGTCAAAATATAACTCAAAATTTGACATTGGGTCATTCCTTGCTGCAACTTCATGCCATCTTTCAACTTTGCTTTAGGTGGGAAGTTTGTTGATTTCGGTGGGAAGTTTGATGTCATTCAGAAATGTAATTAAGCAACAGGATCCACAGAACTTTGACCATTTACAACTTGGCTTCATTCCGGTACCAGGTAACTAATTCATCAATCATCATCGTCATCATAATCACATAATTATTATCATCATCATCATCTGCCATGTTCTATGAATTTGGGTTCAGTGATTCATAGAGCATGATTGGCAAAGTCTTTCATGATATGGGCTGGCCTGGCCTTACTTTCGAATGGAGATGGTTGGAGTCAGATTTTGTAATTTGTGCACAATGCCGGCATAATCACACATTGTTGATGGTTGAGGACACGCACGGATCTTTAATCCACATAAGGAATCAATGCCAATAGATGGATTCCTGTGTTGGTGTAGACGTTGTTTCCTTCTATGCATTGCCTTGCCTGCAAAACACCAGGGTGACAGACAGTACATAGTCGGGTGGGGGAAATCAAACCCAGATTAGATAGCTCAAAAGGAAGCGCACTACCCCTGCCACATCTTGTAGGACCAGGTAAATAAGTCATCCTGAATCTTTTTATCAGATAATATTGGTTAGTATTGTCTATTTTCAGAGGTACTGACTCGAGGTGTTCTCCCGGGATACCATCACGTATGGTGTCTTGAACAAAAGAAATTTCAATGTTCTCAGGAGGATGTTCTCAATGTTCTCATAAGAAATGTTTGCTCACAAGGAATTTCAACGCATGAGGAGGCCATTCAGCCCATCAAAGCCTGCGCGAGTCGTGCTAACTAACGGTTCTTTGTCCGTGCTCTATCCTTTTTCACCGCTGAGCATCAAGTAAGGAAGCATCACGTGCCATTTTTAAAAGTCTTTAGTGTAACTTGCCCAGGGTTTGAACCGCCGACTGCTCAGACTCAGAGACTCCAGCCATTATGCCACAGAGTCTGGTTACATTTCTTCATCATGTCAGATCCTTTCTCAGCATACTTCAGCTCATCCTGGTGCAAAAATCATTTGCGCATCATTTTTATTACATGCAGCGACCTGGCAGGATGAACTCCTTTGTGACAGTTGTGCTCAATTTAGCATGTTTGCTCCATCAGCAAAATGCCATTGGGCCAAACTTTTTAATGCCATTACTGCCGTGGGGAGGATCTATAGATAGATCGTATTAAGCATAGTATGTGTCATGGGATCGCGTGGGTTACATCTATTGCTGTAACAGGGAATTTATCAGAATAATTTGTCTTGTAAAATGTAAAACGAGCACCAAGGAGGCAGAGTGTGTTAACTTGAACTTGAAAACAGCATCGACTATAGCGCAAGGTTGTTGTTTAAAACATCCTGTGTTTGAGGGAGACCGAGTGAGGACTTGGTGCTCCAAAAAGGAAGGCACCGAAAAAGTGCTCCAAGTCTTTAAAGGCAACATTACGGATGGACCAGTGCACTGCAAGCCATGGTGGCGAGGTCGGCTGAAGAGCTCTGGCTGAGGGTAGAACACTTTTTCTAGGGCCAAACTGAGATGGTCCGAACAAAGCCGCCACCTGCATTATTGGGTGGCCAATAAGTGAGACTCACCATATATGAGGGCGGTCCCAAAGTTTATGAGGAACGTAGGCCAGCTGTGAACTAAGTCATCCTGAGTCTTTAGTAGTCAGAGGTAGTTAGAGTTCGAGTTGCAGTTGCAGTCAGACCTTTAGAGAGGTAGCATCCCTTTTCTCTTTGTTTTGCTTCGTTTCCTCATTGCCATACCTCTCCTCATCACCATCCCACCGCAGTGCTGCACCGGCCTGCCCGGGTCATACCGGACCATAAACCAGCTCGTGCCTTGCCAAAGTCTTCGCTCATTCCCCATTGTTGTGCGAGTTCCGGTATTTATATTTCGCACCATAATGGGTTATTTATTTTCATCTTGTAAATATTTTCAAGGGCTTGTGTGTTTGTTTGTGCATTTGTATGTTAGTTATTGTTCCACGGCTGAAGTGTAGCACCTGCAGTAGAGTCCCCAAATTTTGAGTGTGGGTGTTTCTGAATCTTGGCAAAGTTTGAAGCTTCCGCACGTTGGCATCGACTTCAATTTTGAGACCACCAAAGGCCTTTATAAAGTACATATTGGGATATGGGGTCGGACCATGCTTCTGCCGGCTCACAGGAAAAAGGTAACATCAAGTAAGGACGTGCTTGCTTGATGTCCAACATGTGGAGATCAAACATTCAGTGTGCAACATGTGCTGGAACCCCTCCGTAGTTTTTTTCCCCCCCCATGGAGAGTGAGGGTATCACCGCCTCCATCAATGTACTATTTTACAGTGGGAAGGTCCATGATGACTCCAATTTTTCACAACTTGAAAGGCTTCGACAAGGTAAGCATAATTGCATACCTCCACTTCGGACAATCGAGGCCCAGGAGGGGTGGGTGAAACAACACCTGTCAATCAAACTGGTGGGGTAAGCCCGTGGCAACAATTGGCCAAGGGACAATCACACTTGTATGGATGTGGTTAATGGTGGAATATTGTTGCTACCCATTATGTAATATCACGACTTTGATGCAAAGTGTTTTGACACATAATCGATAAGATAATTCATAGTTCAAAGTAAAATTATCCAGCATGTAAATACGTTTTAAAAGAGTACAGAAACAAGTAAAAACTTATTTTTTACCTCCGCCACTGAAGGTGAAGCAGGTTATGTTTTCACCCCTTTCTGTCTGTTTGTTACTTGGGAAAAAAATTTTTTGCCAAGTATTGATCTGCAGCGTTTGTCTGTCTGTCTGTTTGTCACAATTTTTGGCCACAGTTTTGAAGCAATAGTTTTGAAATTTTTTGTGCATGTCGGAGACCGGCCACGGACGGCAACGCTAATTTTGGTGGAGATCCAAATCCAGATCCGGATCTGAGAATTTCTTAAGTGATTCTTCACCATTGAGATATTGGGCCAAAATCGATACATAGCACAATATCTCAAAAGGTTATGGATGAATTCACACGAAACTTGGTGGACAGGTTGGGAGTGCCACGAGGAAGAATTGATTCAATTTGGGTGAAGATCTCTCACCATTGAGAGATAGAGCCAAAAACTATGGAGTAATGTATGTCAATATATTTCAAAAATGTATTGGACCCGATATGTTCTCGTGGATCAGGCATTACGTGGTGGAGGTATGCGCTCTACTGAGTGCCCTTCTAGTTTTTATTGTAAAAGGATGTAGGGATGGTTATGCCAAATGCCAAAAGGATGTCGGAAAGATTTAGAGATGGTTTCACATAATAATTTTGTGTGACCATCCCTACCGTGTTTACACACTTTTTGGCATGTCATCCCTACATCCTTTTACATTTTTAATTTTTTTTTTTACTTGTTGGAATATCACATCTAGAAGCTAAACTGCATAGAAGTTGATCATCTCATATATGTCAATTTGAAAGTAAAACCATATCTGAAGTATAATTGCATGGTATTATGTGGTGTTAGAAGGGTAAGTTGAGCTTTGGGGTAAATTGAGCCCCCCTCCCCCCCGACTGGAAGTGCCAGTATGGAGAGTTGAAAGGTGGTGCCATATATTCATAACATGTTTCACCATTCGCTTGTTGATGTAAAGAAAAGGCAATTTTAGATGAAGGAGAAACATGCAGGGAAGAAAATCCATCGGGGGGGTTGGGGGCAAGGGGTTCAACTTACCCCATGACTCAACTTACCCCCCTCTCCCCCACTGGAAACATCACTCAAAGTTCCTGTAAGAGTAACCATGAGAGTTATAGAGGAATGTCATTACTCTATACAGTGTACCTAAGTAGTCAGACAACCATCCAGTAAAACACGTTCCCCATAGAGGAAGGTGTTTAAAAATTGTTTCACGGATAATTACATCTCCACATTTACACTATCAATTGGAAAGCATTATCTGCATCAACAAAGGAAGCACATTTATACCAGCAAGGAAAATAGCATCTCTCTTGGGAACAGTTCGACATGGTTTAGTCTGGGTCCGTGTGCGTCAATCGATATTTAGGGATTGAATTTGCAAATACAGGAGCTCACGTCATTCCAAAAGAAAATATTCTGATCAGATTTTTAAAAAAATATATACATATTCATGAAAAGGAACAGGCGGAACCCTACACAGTCCACCATCATTAAAAATAGAAAATACTAGCAAAGTAGGACAAGCACACAGATGATGCAATTAAAATGTAACGTGTCATGGAACCACCTGGCATGGAAAGGTAGCACGTTATGCACAGAGATCAGACATTGCACCAGGATGATTTACAGATCATATTCATTATATTAAACAAACCTCAAATCTGTACTTTTAAAAGGAGCATCATGTAGGTATTCTCAGGCTCCTACTACCTCTGGTGGATAAAGTTTTCATGCTGATATCTCGGTCGTTTGAAATATTCCAAACTGATGTTTTACAGATTTAATTTAGAATCATTTCATTCTGGATACAGAACATTTTCAATTTTTGGAATTACAGTGGAGTGTGCCAATTTGAATATTGACCAAATCAAATCGTCTTCTTTAATGTGCGGCACAAGGCTGCGGGGCAGCGCGATTGGCTGAGGGTGTGGTACTGCCTTCTGTACGTCAGGACAAACATTTGGAAATTGGACGGGGTGCTTGTGATAGAGCTCCAGCTACTCTTCGCAAAGCACACCGTTGGATCTTTGAAGTCCACCAACTAATGCCAGCAGACGGGATTCCCATTTAACGTCCATCCGAGGGACGGCACACACATTTACTAATCACCCTGCCTATAAAACACCAGGATAACAGTTGATAGCCGGGTCAGGATTTGAACCCAGGCTACAAAGATTAGAAGCGAGTCCGGTCCCCAATTCAAATAGCGAAAATGTATTGTTTTTCGAGCATTTGCATTTAATTTATAGCACAAGCTTATGGCAAATGAAACCTGCGTCTGTTGCTTCATTCAACTTTAATGTACGTTTGAATTGCCCACAGTCGATTTGGAGCTTCCAATTGATCTTCACTCATGATAATGACGATGGACAAATGAACATTAAATTTAACACAACATTTAGAGATCTAACTTAAAAACATCTTCATGGGCTACGGAGAGGATGATGCTATGAGACCACACCGCCTTCAACGACTGGTTCAAACTTTGAGCAGTCTTTCCATCCAAGAGAGAATCAGTATTTGAAGGTGTGACCAAAAGTGTTTTCGTCAGTATTTTTTTTGAAGAAGGTAGCTGCGTGTGGAATCTCATTAGTGCTCACTTTTGCATTTGTCATTCATGGAACGCAGTCACGCTGGGTGGGTCAATGTAGCAAGAGAGCATGTTCAATGTTTGGGGACTATTGAGCTCATTAGAATGAAATGTGCTTTGGGTGAACTGTCACCTCTACCATCATGCCATTTAATTTATCCTCATTTCGACTTCACCATAATTCCATGTGCACCTTAAAAAAGAGAGACTGCAAACCGTAAGGTATCATTACCATACAGTGGTAAAAAGGAATCCCCCACCGATCTACAGATGTCTTCCTTAAAAATGATGTGCCAGCTTGAAGTTGATAAATATAACATGAATTGTACTCTCTATAGGATTACTTGAATAACAAATAAATTCTGTTTTATCAATTAATTAATTGTGTGGGAAATAAATGTTGAAGAATGACGGCATAATGCCAAGCCGAATCGACATCAGCGCGCGGCAGCCGCCATTTTACAATACGGTGCACATACACAAGTGTGACTTTTCTCCTCTTTCATGTCATTGTCAATTATCCAGTAATTGTTGAACACGTTTCAAGTTCTCTTAAACAAATTAAAGTAGGACGTCACTCTTCGACGTCGTGACGGCGACCGATATGCCTCTGACAACACGATTACATCATTATACATACTTGTACCAAGTTTGATTTAAATCCCTTCAGCTGTTCTCAGGTATCACGTTTTCACCTGCCAAGACCTCTCACCTTTGACCTCTTAATGCAAAAATCGAATCAGTGTATCTTTGCACCATAGTATATACTATCATACTAAAACCAAGTTTAGTCAAAATCCCATCACTCGTTACCAAGTTAGCGAGGTAACAGAAATTTTTAGCGCATGTGACATCTGATCTTTGACCTCTTGACCCCATAATCATATCAGTTTATGTATACATCATTATACATACTTGTAAAAAGTTTGACTTCGATCCCTTCAGCCGTTCTTAAGTTGTCGCTGTAACGAAAACCTATCATGGACAGACAGCTGGACGGACAAACCAAAAACATAATGCCTCCGGCTACATCATCGGCAGAGGTATAAAAATTGCTACATTCCCTTCCATTCTGCTCCAGTTCTTCCCCGAGCCTCGATCATGTATCCCCCCCCCCTCAAATAAAGGTTACAATATTGAAATTGGCACCCAATGGGTCCCTTTCTCGAGATCAAGAAAGGTCATTGACGAAGCACAGGTGGACAGGGAAAGGTGTGTTCACTTTTATGTAATTAAATTCAACTTGAGTGGTATTCACCAACAAAACCTCGACTGTCCCCTTTCATGCATCTTGGTAACTCATCTTGAATGGATCTCACGACGAATATCCTTGCATTCCTCATGACAATAATATCCACATAATGTCTCATAGCTCATAGCTTCTACAGTGGATCTGATGACTGGCTGCTTGGCAATTCCTGTGAGATAATAATACATACCTTCCAGGATCCAGCAGCAAGATTCTGCAACGCTCCAGCAGCTCCTTCGAGGGTGTCGGGATTAGAGCACTCAGCCAGCACTGCCAGGTACGGTCGAACTACCGCAGGGTGCCAAAGGCGTGCAGCACCTTGCACAGCCTCTGGAGCCTGTCCACCGGCCTCCCACTGCACATGCAACACACATATTTTGTTAATGCTGATGCCAACATAGATTTTTAGATCTTTCCAACGAATTCAACCACCAAATCATCAAGCTATTGATCTTTGTTTCACCCAACCCTTTGGAAGCCTATCATATGACATGAAAATTATTGTTTGGCAAACTCCATCAATCAAAGTAAACTGTTGTTTTAAATAGAAAGCCTTGATTTTAAAATAGAAATAGGCATCATATTTGCTATTACAATAATTATTGTCCAGTAACATTAAAGAAATAACAGAAACAATGGAAAAACTATAGGGGGAGCACTCGGTAGAATGCAAAACCTCCGCAGCCAATACTGCTCGGTCACCCAAGTGAACCTGATATCCTATTCATTCAATTTGACGTCAACAGTGCTCACAGAGTTATAGTTTGTAACTTTCCCTCATAACTTTTAACTTTTACATACTCAATTCATTCGTCATAACTAGATTCCTTGAGACAGAAATTGATTTTACGTGGGTATATCCACCTGAAGTTCCAAAATCAGCCACAATTATAATTTTGGCATGTTTTTTGTTGGAAATCACTTATAACATGGAGAAATGCAAAAAAAAAAATCTAAATTTTGTTGAAAAAAATTTGCAAAATTTCTTTTCTCTAACAATTTTTTTTGGGGGGGGGGTTGGAAATCACTTAAAACATGTAGAAATCCAAAAAATAATATTTTTCTCTATTTTTTGGAGGGGGGGTAACAATTTTTTTTGGGGGGGGGTTGGAAATCACTTAAAACATGTAGAAATGCAAAAAAAAAATTCAAATGCTTTTTTCAAATTGGCCACCATAGTGGCCATATTGGATTTTGGACCAAGTACAAAATCTAATGGCATGATCCTTGGACCAGACCTAACCCCCCCACCAAGTTCCGTCAAGGAGTTTTTCCGTAATACTGTTCACAAACAAACAGTCATAGACTGGTACTTACGAAATCGTCAACTTGACCTCTGACCTTGTATAATAAAAGTTGTCTCTCGAGAAGGTAGCGACGCAAACCAGAAGTTTCTACGATGATTCTGTATCAAACCATCAAAAATCGTAACGTCGACCGAAGCAAAAAATCTCCATTTCTCCACACAATTAAACCTTAACGTAACTCAACGACGCGTCTGCTCGAGCGCACTACATCATGGGACGACCCGTGAGGCGGCGAGTGAAATATTTTTATACAATCTTAAAACGTCTCCAAAACATCCGATTTTTACCAGAATTTCGACAACCGAGTTTTAAGCGTCCTAAGCGATCGGAAAAACCGAAGAGAAAATTAAAATCGAAGTTAAAACGAACTCGTAACGTCGAGGGAAGCAAAAATACTACATTTCTCCACATTAATTTACGGAATTATGTTTGACCTCACTGTGACCTTGACCTTTGACCGATTTTGACCAAAATCTAATCAGCGCGAGCCATCACCCTCATGAATCACGTGGTGTAATTTGACATTGGTAGCTTCTTCTGTTCTCGAGTTATCGTGCCTACAAACAAACAAACAAACAAACAAACAAACAGAAACGGAAGTCATCAATATACTTCCGAAATCTTTAGATTTCATAAGTAACAAACAAACAGAAAGGGGTGAAAACAGTAACTTCCGATCTTCGATGGCGGAGGTTAAAAAAGCGAATTGAAAACGACTCCGGAGAGCACATACCTCCGCCAGGCTGAACAGTTCACAGTTCGGAGCCCACTGACAGAGGCCGGATCTGCAACCGCACCTGAACCAAAATCAAATCGGCTTGTTCTTGTCAACCGTTTCATCATAATCCACGTGTCCACCTAGTTTTGTCATAATCCATCTCATCCACCAAGTTTTGTCATAATCCATGTCATCCACCAAGTTTTGTCATAATCCATGTCATCCACCAAGTTTTATCATAATCCATCTCATCCACCAAGTTTTATCATAATCCATCAAATCCATCTCATCCACCTAGTTTTGTCATAATGCATGTCATCCACCAAGTTTTATCATAATCCATCAAATCCATCTCATCCACCTAGTTTTGTCATAATCCATCTCATCCACCAAGTTTTATCATAATCCATCAAATCCATCTCATCCACCTAGTTTTGTCATAATCCATGTCATCCACCAAGTTTTATCATAATCCATCAAATCCACCTAGTTTTGTCATAATCCATGTCATCCACCAAGTTTTATCATAATCCATCTCATCCACCTAGTTTTGTCATAATCCATCTCATCCAACAAGTTTTATCATAATCCATCTCATCCACCACGTTTTGTCATAATCCATGTCATCCACCTAGTTTTGTCATAATCCACATCATCCACATAGTTATATCATAATCCATGTCATCCACATTGTTTTGTCATTATCCACGTCATCCACATAGTTTTAGCATAATCCATGTCATCCACATAGTTTTGTCATAATCCACGTCATCCACATTGTTTTGTCATTATCCACGTCATCCACATAGTTTTAGCATAATCCATGTCATCCACATAGTTTTGTCATAATCCACGTCATCCACATCGTTTCATCATAATCCACGTGATCCACCTCGTTTTGTCATAATCCATCTCATCCACCAAGTTTTATCATAATCCATCAAATCCACCTAGTTTTATCATAATCCACCTCATCCACCTAGTTTTGTCATCCATCTCATCCACCAAGTTTTATCATAATCCATCAAATCCACCTAGTTTTATAATAATCCATCTCATCCACCGAGTTTTGTCATAATCCATGTCATCCACCAAGTTTTATCATAATCCATCTCATCCACCACGTTTTGTCATAATCCATGTCATCCACCTAGTTTTGTCATAATCCACATCATCCACATAGTTATATCATAATCCATGTCATCCAAATAGTTTTATCATAATGCATCTCATCCACATAGTTTTGTCATAATCCATCTCATCCACCTCGTTTTGTCGTGATCCATGTCATCCACTTAGTTTTATCATAATCCACATCATCCACATAGTTTTATCATAATCCATGTCATCCACATAGTTTTATCATAATCCATCTCATCCACTTAGTTTTATCATAATCCACATCATCCACATAGTTTTATCATAATCCACATCATCTGCATAGTTTTGTCATAATCCATGTCATCCACCTCGTTTTGTCGTGATCCATCTCATCCACATAGTTTTGTCATAATCCACGCCATCCACATCGTTTTATCATAATCCATCTCATCCACATAGTTTTATCATAATCCACGTAGTTTTGTCATAATCCACGTCATCCACATAGTTTTATCATAATCAACGTCATCCACATCGTTTTATCATATTCCACGTCATCCACAAAGTTTTGTCATAATCCATCTCATCCACATAGTTTTATAATAATCCACATCATCCACATAGTTTTATCATAATCCATCTCATCCCCCTCGTTTTGTCATAATCCACGTCATCCACATAGTTTTATCATGATCCACGTCATCCACATCGTTTTATCATATTCCACGTCATCCACAAAGTTTTGTCATAATCCATCTCATCCACATAGTTTTATAATAATCCACATCATCCACATAGTTTTATCATAATCCATCTCATCCCCCTCGTTTTGTCATAATCCACGTCATCCACATAGTTTTATCATGATCCACGTCATCCACATAGTTTATAATAATCCACGTCATCCACATAGTTTTGTCATAATCCACGTCATCCACCTAGTTTTATCATAATCCATGTCATCCACATAGTTTTGTCATAATCCACGTCATCCACATAGTTTTATCATAATCCATGTCAGTAGGGTAAGAATACTGATTCTGGCTCACTTTTCCCCATGTAAATGAATGGGGGATTTTCAGCGATTCCCTTTTTTTTTTTCCCTAAAAATAAACCCCCTTTTTATCCCAAGGTATATTTATTTGTCTCCCCTTTTAACTTGGAGGTTGAACCTCATTGAATTGAACACCTGGGGGTTGAACAGCTCACTCATTGAACCTATAAAGATTTGTTCATTCTCAAATTCCTTCAATAGTTTAATTTTCTTTGCACAATAATCCCCATCTAAAATATTGACAAACAAAACATTTGAATCTTTATATTTTTGAAGATACCCCTTTTGTGCCATTACGAAATGATAAACTTCTCTTAATGCTCTTGTTTGACCACCTCCTGAGCCACAGGTTATTTTTTTGTTAAGCCCCGCCCACTTTTCTTTAAGCCCCGCCCACCTTTGCTAAGCCCCGCCCACTTTCCACAAGGTATTCAATAAGCCCCGCCCACTTTTCTTTAAGCTCCGCCCACTTTTCATGAGGTATTTTTTTTCTAAGCCACGCCCACTTTTCCTAAGCCCCGCCCACTTTTGCTAAGCTCCGCCCACTTTTCATGAGTTATTTTTCTAAGCCACGCCCACTTTTCCTAAGCCCCGCCTACTTTTGCTAAGCCCCGCCCACTCTTACATCATTTCCAGTTCATCTCTGACTCACAAAGAAATCACTAGAAAATTACAGGATGTTATGGTTTTGAAAAATTTCCCAATGAAGGCTTGCCTAGGCTTGCCCAGGGAATTTCCAAAGGAAACCACACCCACCAGTCTTTCTCTATAAAAGCTTCAAACCCAGGCTCCATTTTAAACATTTGTTTTTGCTGGCAATGGTGTGCTGTGTGCTTGCCTCGAACTCTCTGTCTTGTATGGAACTAAACCTTCAAGTTGATGAACTGGATTCAAACCTCTTATCTGTTGAGGTAAGATTTTTATTTTCCTATTTTCAAACTTTGATTGAAGCATACTCATTTAATAATTAAATAACTTAATTAATACATTATTATTTTCTCTCACAGGAAATTGTATCTGAAATACAAAATGAAAATACTGCTTTTGCTACAACTTGGAGCAAAATTGTTGACTTGGTTGAAGACCTTGTGAGCGACCAAGACCTTGAGTGGGATGACTTTGGTGTTCCTTGGAACTCTCTGTCTTGTATGGAACTAAACCTTCAAGTTGATGAACTGGATTCAAACCTCTTATCTGTTGAGGTAAGATTTTTATTTTTCTATTTTCAAACTTTGATTGAAGCATACTCATTTAATAATTAAATAACTTAATTAATACATTATTATTTTCTCTCACAGGAAATTGTGTCTGAAATACGAAATGAAAATACTGCTTTTGCTACAACTTGGGGCGAAATTGTTGGCTTGGTTGAAGACCTTATGAGCGACCAAGACCCACAGAACGAGTTCGTCCTTGATGACCCAACCAAAGAGTTATACCTTGGAGACCAGCAAAATCCTGAAAAAGAGTTTTATAGCAATAGTACTCATTGTGAGTTATCAAGACAATACCCACTGAACAAGTTATACGTTGATGAGCCAGAATACAAGTTTTACCTTGGAGACTCACAAATTTTGAAAAAATCAGTAAATGAGTTCTGCCTTGATGGTTTAAATAACTACCTTGGAGACTCAGGAAAAGGGTTCTGCCAAGATGGTTCTAAATATGGGAACTACCTTGGAGACTCACAAATTTTGAAAAAATCAGTAAATGAGTTCTGCCTTGATGGTTTAAATAACTACCTTGGAGACTTGGAAAGTTGGGTTTATTTTGAAGACTTGAAATGCTACCACTCTTTGGGATTTAAACCTATCAAGAAAGTTCTTACTCCCTCTTTCTATGTTATCAAACCTGAAAGCCTTAAAAGACAGAATTGGAAGAAGAGAAAAAAAAAACGTAAAATATATATATATATATATATATATATATATATATATATATATATATATATATATATATATATATATATATATATATATATATATATATATAGGTGGAAATCTCATTTTGAAAAAGACTGTGTTGGGTGAGGATTGAGTTGGGGTTGAGATTTTGAATGTGAGGGTTGGGACACACACACACATACACATCAACAAACAAAAGTTAAGCCTTGACTATTCAGTTGAGGATTCTGTGTTTGGGGTTCACAGATGTAAGAACGTCCACCCCTTGACACACATTATATACTGTTATACACCTCGGACTTGGCCCTCGAGTGTCCACAACGGTGTATAGTAGGAGGGAGTGAAGCGCCAACCTATTGCTCCCATTGCACACACACACACACACAAACAAAAGTTAAACCTTGACTATTCAGTTGAGGATTCTGTGTTTGGGGTTCACAGATGTAAGAACGTCCCCCTTGACACACATTATATACTTGTACACCTCGGACTTGACCCTCGAGTGTCCACAAAGGTGTATTATCTGCTTAGTTTTGTCTTTTGTAATTCCTGTGAATAAAATGAACCTAAAATCTCTTCCCCTTCCAAATCATATATTTTATAAGTCCAAGGAACTGTATCTATTACATCAACAATTTTAAAAAGTTCTTTCGTCCATCGTTCAGTAAAACCCTTTTCAAAATGAGATTTCCACCTATATATTCTTACGATATCACCAACTTTGAACTTAGGTTTTCTGACATTAATCTCTTTTTCATATTTTAATTTTGTAAATGTTTCTGATGGTTTCATATTTGTTGACGTGTGAATCGTGTCATTATACTTATCCACAATATCCTGAATAAAAGATGACCATTGTTGTGAACCGAGTTGTGTGAATTTTTTATATAGTCTCTCTTTTAAGGTACGATTAAAATGTTCAACAACAACTGCCTTCCCTTCATTAAAGGTACTGTATAATGTAATACTGTTATTTTTTAGAAAATTCATAAATGTCTTGTTATAAAACTCTCTACCCTCATCAGTCCACAATTTTTTAGGTTTTCTCTTACTTTTATTAAATATCTGTTGAAAAGCTAACATAAGAGTATTACCTGTTTTGTTTTTTAAAGGGACAACCCACGCATATCTACTCCTCAAATCAATAACGGTTAAAGCATACTTGTACCCCTTATCATTATTGAGTTCAATCAAATCAGCAGACCAGATATAATCAACTTCCTTGGAATAAACTTTCCTTCTCTGAAACTTTGTGAATATTGGTTTATGTAATTCATCAGCTAATTGCTCTTCAGTCTTCATGGCATCATTAGAGCCTATAAGTTTTTTGAATTTCCAAGTCCAAGTTTCAATTTAGCACTAATCATCTTCTTCACGATGAACCTATCAACTTTTTCTCTCAAGGTTGGATTTTGTATCAGAGACAAATTATACAACATTTCTCTATCAGCTTCATGCTTTTCTTCCAACGTTGTGGTATTCCCATAATCAATATCGTGTCTCATGCACACTTCATCAACTCTATTGATTGCTTTACTCCAGGATTTAGGATTGTCTGCCTCATCTAATCTTTTATCCAAGTTTGTGCCTGGACCACAGAAAGAATACCCTGGAAGATGTAATTCCCCTGGTATTCCAGTAGTTGTAAATTTACTTCCTGATAAAAACTTTTGTATATCTCCTCCGAGTTTGTGTTTGGAGATAAATTGATTTTTTTTTTGAACCACACACCGAACATATACCTTTTTGTATAACCCTGTTATTTTTACTTTTAATATATGAAATATTTTTAGTATTAGTTTTCTTTTTACATTTGAGACAATAACTCATTTATTTATGAGAAAAATTCCTGCAGAGTGCAAAAACCTTTTTAGTTTCCAACATGCACATTTGAATCTTAATTTTTAAAACATAAAGAATCCTTAGAAATGCCTTCACTCTCTCCTCCATTTATTTAAGAAAAAACTTGAATTAAAATGAATAGCTTGACGATGTCAATAGTCTTGAAGAAAATATTGCAAATAGACTTGTCAATTCTTTGTTTTCCTCCTCGGTGGGTTGAGTTATTTTCTGTAATACCACCAATCTTTTTTGAATCTCACTGGTTTCCATATTTTGATATTTATTCATTCTCTCTCTTTCCTCCCTCTCTCTCTTCTCCTTTTCCTCCTTCTCTTTCTTCTCCCTCTCTCTCTTCTCTCTATTCTCTCTTTCCTCCTTCTCTCTCTTCTCCTTTTCCTCCTTCTCTTTCTTCTCTCTTTCCTCCCTCTCTCTATTCTCTCTTTCCTCCTTCTCTCTCTTCTCCTTTTCCTCCTTCTCTTTCTTCTCCCTCTCCTCCTTCTCCTTTTCCTCCTCTTCCCTCTCTTCTTCAACTCCTTCCTCATCCCTTACTATCCTTGAATCGTTTACACCCCATAGAATATTATACATATATTCATCAGGATTTCTTGTTATTCCTGTATCCAAAATAATTTTTTACAACAGGAAACCAATAAAATTTCTTTTGAATTTCTAAAAGAGCCTTACCTTTTCTTAACCTTATAATTTTTTCATTATTTAACATTCTAATTAAATCTAAAGTTGTCGGTTTATCAACATCAGCATAATGCCAATCTTTTATTGAAAATACCTCATTCTTATGTTGCAGAACATATTTATTAAAATAACGAATACCCTTTTCTTGAAGGTATGCTTGGACACAGAAATGATAATTTTCTTGAAGCCTTCTTGCTGTCATTTATGTATTAGAAATATATGTTAGAATAATATTATGGCATGAAACACCTCCCCATCTTCCCATAGTTAAATCATTTTGTATTTCCTTACTTATTATATATAATCCTGTTTTTTCTGTTTTCATGAGATAAACAAGGGCAAAACCATTATTATATTTACCCTTATTAAATTCTTTTATTTGTTGTTTACTAATCGTGGCTCCACAAAACTCATTCTCGATACCAAGTGGATAATATTCTTCCTTACGAGACTGATTTAATTGTTCCAGGTCTTCGAGGTTAATTTTAAATGACCAATTATACCCTAAATCATTCATATCATACCCCCATTGTTCTATTCTCATACAAACGATACGCCCTTCTTTATAAAAATTTATTTTAATTCGAACTGTAAATTCTGTATGACCTGGAGATAATATCAACACTTCTGTATCTTTGGAATACACAGCCGTTTTATTTAAGTATATATATATTGTGATAAATCGCTTAATCTCACCAAGTCATTCGCGTCAGTCGGGCTTGGATAATTTTTTAATTTATAAGCATTTTTCATGTTAATATTTTTGTTTATATTATATTTATGTCGTTCAGCCTGTGCCTTTGTATAATAATTTGATAAATCAATATCCAGTTCTTGAGATACACCAAAGATAGAACCATCTTTACCAACATAAGTCATTTATATTAGATTAAAAATAATATCATAAAAATTTTTATTTTTGTTGAGTTGAAATAACACATATAGACATAATTGACCACAACACTTGGAATTTAATTCTTGGACTTGAAATGTTTGATAAACACCATTCTGTAAGAATTTTATGACTTCAACAGGTGGTGGAAGACCAAAACTATCAAAATAATATTTGTCTTGACTATTAAAAATACAAACCCAATGAGAACCGTTCCCATCATTATCTTCTAAGTTCATAATACCGTATTTTCACGACCAAAAGGCGCACCGTGCCAAAAGGCGCAGTCTCAGTTGTGTGTGCCGTTCCTGTATTTGACACACACATAAGGCGCTCCTCACGATAGGGCGCGGGTTTTATATGAATATCCTCTACTACGTACGTCCGCCGTACAACAACACACTCACACAAGCACACAAGTGTGCGTATTTAAAAATAGATCGGGAGCAAAATTGAGTTTGGTTGTGCTTTATTAAAGTATTAGTTACAAAAATACTAAAACAATCAAATACCGGTAATAGTCTTTAATCAAATCCATCGAAATCCTCATCCTCTGTTTCGGAATCGAACTGCGCTAAACCCAACCTAGCAGGTCCACCTTCCTCGCCGTCAGAGTCACTTTCTGCACCGTGCGGCTCCTCCGAAATGATGCCGGCTTTAGCGAAAGCTCGGACAACAGTGCCAGCAGACACGTTAGCCCAGGCATCAACAATCCAGTGGCAAACTGTGGCGTAACTCGCCCGGCACTGCCTTCCACCCTTTGTGAAGCTGTGCTCTCCTTCGGTCATCCACCGCTCCCACGCCGCTCGCAGCCTCACTTTGAACGGCCGGTTCACGCCGATGTCCAGCGGTTGGAGTTCCTTTGTCAAGCCTCCCGGAATCACAGCAAGCGTAGCGTTCATCTGCTGGAAAAATGGCACCGTTTCATGAAGCGAAAGCACCAAGACGGACCTCCGTGGAAATGTTCGATTTTCATTTCCTCCGCTATCGATACTGCCTTCAGTCGGATCGTGACCGTCGAAACGCTCCTCCCACTTGCTCTTTGCTCAACGATCCACTGCTCAAGTCTTTCCTCCAACTCTGGCCACCTCGCCTTGTTTCCACGGAAACTCAGCTGCGTCTTCTTCACCTGTCGCAGCTCGTTTTCCAGCTTCCTCCACTTTCGAACCATCGACTCGTTGATCTGGAAATTCCTCGCCGCGGCTCGATTCCCATGTTCCTCCGCATAGCTGATCGCCTTCAGTTTAAACTGAGCTTCATAAGCGTGTCTCTTTGCCATTTTCGGGGTTGTTAAAACAGCAATGTTCTGCATACCGCACATACCTGTTCTTTTATACATAAGCCACGCCCACATTTACCCCCAGTTCTAATGTTCACAAATACGTCCGCCTTACAATGACGACACACAAAGGGCGCACTGCACTATAGGGCGCGTCGCACATTTTGACAAAAATCTAAGATGTTTATATGCGCCTTATAGTCGTGAAAATACGGTAATATTCTTTGTATGTTTCGGCACATTTGTTAATTCATCTCTCATACAAATAACCACATTATGAATTTTTAATTTCTTACAATATTTGGCAAGTTGTAAATTTGATGTTGTATTCTTTCCAAATTCTTTCAACCACTCATCAATGCTCATTTATTTATTAGAAAGATATAATCCATTACCTCTTTTCGTTAATTTTACACCTGCTTGTGCTATAGAAGAAAGCATATCTCCAACTAACAATCTCGCTTTATCAGGCAGATCTTCAAGTTTTTCAGCAAAATCTACAATTACACCACTTCCACTAATTTGTTTCTCCAACTCTTTGTTATGTCTTTCCAATTCTTTTTGAGCCTGGAGTTGAGCCTTCCTTTCGTTGGCAGTTTTGACCGCTGTTGAAATACCACCCGTCAATGCTCCAACCGCACTTAAACCAGCAAATAAAGGAATTAGAAATGGGAGAAATCCTCCACTCGTCTCTCTTATTGAATATTTTTTCAACATTGGTTTTGTCATTTTAATTTTAAGTGAGCCAGTGTCATTCAAGATTTTAACCTGTTCTCTTGTGAGCAAAACATCAATTCTTACTGCTCCTTTTCTCTGAATTGTATTAACGTTAATCGTACAAGGCTTTTGATTTTGAACACAAGATGATAGTTTATGAAGATTGATTTGATTAACATATACCCCAGTTGGTACTTTGCCACTCATTTATTTAACAAAAAATTATGTGAGACTAATCATCACACCATTATCTGTATTAATCTGCAATTCTGTTTCTTCCAAAAGCAAACAATATGTATCAACTTCTTCACTCTCTCCTCTTTCAATGTATAGGGAAGTATCCACTCGATTAGACTTTATAGTTTCCTTTTGAGCGCTCAGGTCAAACGCAGAGATTGTATACAAACTTTTAAATGCTGTCATATCCAAAATAGGTTCTTTATTTCCATTACTTTCACACACCTTTTGGTAAGACTTGTCTGCTTCAGCAAAATCATTTTTTTCCCAATTAATTTCCAATCTATCTCGTGGATAAAATGTTCCATCTAGAGAAACGCGAAGTTGTTTCACCTTAGCATTATCACTCAATGCATTATTCTTATCAGTCGCAGTATCACCATCTGGCTTTTTAAAAATGATCCACAGATATCGTGGCTTTCCTTCCAGAACACCCAAATTCCACGTGTAAGTAGTTTGATTGAGTTTAACGTGTTGACATCTTCTTTTGAGGTATGATACACTGAGTGGTTTCTTTGAGTTAAGTCTTCGATTCAACATCTCTTCTGTTTTAAGATGAGGAGTATATTCACTGATATACCAACTCATCTCCTCAATTACAAATTTATTCTGTTCACCAAAAGCACTACCAACACCAAAAAGCAATCTATTTTCATTATCATTCCTTTGTAGTTGAAATCTAATTTTAAGACCATACAGAACTTTATCATAATCACAAAATCCAAATATACCTTTAAGAGGAACTGCCACAGTAAAACTATTTTCTGCTTTTGTATCATCATTATACATTCCTTTCCTTTGAATATATCCAGGGTCTGTGTTTGTTCCCGTTGACATATCAGGAATAAAACCTTCGACAGACCCCTTTCCCATTCTATCACTGAATGTATAGAGTGTAAATTTCATCATTTCAGATACAGCAGAGACATAATCAACCGCTTCAACTTCTTGTGTTCCAATATACAATCGCACACTATCAAACATTTTCCAGAAGAAATCATTTACAAGTGTAGCGTTTGTGTTATTCCCAGCCTTAGTGAATTTAAATTTACACAACAAGAAACTTTCGGAGAGATTCAAATAGGTTTGTTGATTATTTATTTCAAAACTTTTTGTACCATTTGTATTCCAGTCTGTTCCAGTTATTGCATTTACCTTGAAGTAATCTTCTTTTTTAGTGGAGTTTGAGATAATAATAGTATCATCCAAATCATAGATACTATCAATTGCTTCCATACTTGTATTTATTTAGGAAAAAAGATGTTAAAACTTTTGAAACCCTGATCCAAGTATTTGAATTATTTTCTGTCGTTCTTGGGGGGACAACTGAGTTTTACCTTTCTTAATTTCTTTTATTGCTTGTAATTTATGAGATTCCTTCTGAGCATCTTTTATACTCTTTACAGCACCTGCTACATTTCCCACAGCAGAAGCAGTTGAACCAATTAGGTCTTTATGTTTAAGAATAGTTGAACCAATACCCATGACAGTATCAATTATCCCATCTCCTCTAAATTGATGTCCGACACCCCTTTGTCTCTTAGGTTTATAGTATCCTCGACCAAGATACATACCTTCACCCTTGTAGTACGGGGAAAGGAACATCCCATCCCCTGTAATTATTTTATATTTTCCCAACTCGTGTTTCCTCACAATAACCATCGTATTTATTTATTGAAAAACTTCACGTAGGTGAATTCTGATGGATATAACTTCTCCATTAAAATAAATCACACGATTATCTTGGTCGGTTATCCTAAAATTTACTCCGTGTATGGTTTTTCCTGACACAGGTAGATAAACCAAATTTTTAGGTTCCATATTGAATTTATAACCAATTGGGGTTGAGTATGCGCTGAATGAAAATATTGTATTTGTTTTTTTTTCCATCATTATAAGCACCATCAATCAAATCACAGTGAATTAACACCGAATTTATTCCTGAGGATATGTGAATGACATTATGACTGTAAAACGTCCCATTAGTTTCAATCTTTTTTGAGGAGAAACCTAATAACTCTCTAAATGAATTATCAATTGTGAAATCAACCTTGTAGTTATTTTTAACTTTAATCGTTGATTTTGAAGTATGTTTTTGAATGTTTATAACAATATTTTTTGGTTCATCACCCTGTTCTTTCATAAGACGAGCAATTTCGGAAGATATTTGAGAAATCTCATATGCTCCGGGTGAGACTGTTATCGTTTTGTATCCACTTCCCGGATTATAACTAAACTTGTCATTTTTCTCGGTTATATTAAATAAGGTATTATAAGTTTCCATGGACAATAAAGATGCCTCATATTCTTTTGTTGTGTCAAGTTGTAGTGGGTATGGGAATGAAGATGTGTGGTCGCTTGTTGTGAAATTAAAACTCAGGATTGTGCTTCTCATCTTATTTAATATGAGATAAAATGTCTTTATATTGAGATTTATTAATTATTTTCATGTTCATCAACTGGTCTAAAATGGCTGATGCTTTATTAAAACAATTGTTATTTCCAGCCTTCTTACTGCCTAACAACAATAACAGTCTATTAACTAATTGCGATGGGTCATTTGGAAGAAAACTAATACCTGAACCAAGGATACTTAAAGCCTGAATAATGTGTTTCTCCTTCTCATTCTTTCTACTTTTACCAGAAAGAATAACCTTATAATTTAGAGTGTTCAGCAAATCAATATATACTCTATCATCATTATTTTCCATATCCAATGGTTTATCAATATACTTTGATTCATTCCTCACAGTTGAACCTTGTCTTCCATCTTTTGTGAGAAGAAACATTAATCTCGGAGTTAGTTTAACAGGGGGTTGAGCAGAACTTAAGAACCTTAATTCATCATTAAATATCAATACCTTTTCTTGAACAAGATGAAATATTGCTGGTTGTTCTGTTGGAATGAGTCCTGCTTTGGTTTTTGAATCCGCTGAATATTCATTGTTTTGAACAGCATTCACAATATAATCAGGGGGTTGATTAATCTCTTCCAGTTGTTGAAATAAACCTTCATCATATTCTAATTCTCCAATATGCTCTAATTCTTCCTCCGTCATTTGACTGAAATCTTTTAACATTTGGAGCTTTCTGGGAGTATATTCTACTGTGGGAACTGTGGAAACATCTTTCATTTTTTCTTGGGAAGTTTTTAAAAGTGGTTTAAAAAATTTCTCTTGTTTTCTTTCAAATACTTCTTCGCCCGTTAGTTTCTGTCTGCGTTTCTTCTTTATGTCTTCCTGCTGTTTTACAACTTTTGAAACCAACTCTTGATGTTCCTTAAATCTTCTTGCTCTTTCTTTTGTATCCATTTATTTATTGTAAAATATCATTTAATGAATTGTAAAGATTAACAGGGAAATTTTCCTTTTCTTCATCATTCAAGTAGATGTGTTCAAATAAATCCTTTTCTTTAAATATTTCATCAAATTCTTTATTAACATTAATGCGAGTTGTAATTTCTTCTTCACTAATACTTGCATCTCTGCTTTTCATACGTTTGCGTTGAGTTTCTTCATCAACATCAAAACCGAATGATAAAATCTTCACTCCGCTCAGATATTTAATAATTTGTCTCGTTCCTTCTGGATTAGTTTCTAATATCCCAACACCACCAGATTTTAGTTTCCTTAACTCACTCTTACAATGTGAATATTTTGTTGTACCAAGAGAAACCTCCTCAAATATTTGTCCTTCATTCCTCAATCGCATATGTTCCTCCACTGAAATATAGTGATAATCTTCACCTTTTACTTCTCCAGGTCTTATTGCTCTAGTTGTTGTTGATACAATGCGTATCACGGGGTGTTTTATAAGTAAATTTACAATATTCTCATTTGTACTACACAAGAACCTTGATTTATGAAATTTTTTTCCAGAAGCAGATTTACCCACAAGATTTATAATAATAGTTGTCATTTATATATGTAATTGTTTATAAAACAAAAAATATATCCCTTAATATCTCATCTTGTTTCACAACAATATATTTATATTTTTCAGTCGTGTGCTTCATGTAATCCTCAAATTTCTTTTTACTACATAATGTAGAACAATTATCTCTCCAAAAATTATTGATATCTATTGAATTTAACTTGAATAAAATAAAAGTATTAGCATTGTTTCTGATGGAACGACGAGGAAGTTGAAAGTACGATTGACTAAGATAAATACAATTACAAGAAGAATGTCTCCCTCTTGTGTAGTAGCTGTCCATTACCGTTTGGTTTCTCTCATTAACACAATCATCAAAGATAACGAGGTTCTTTTTGATTTATCCAAATCTTGGGGAGACGGTATATCAACCGTATTATCACTAAGAATACAAGTTATAGGATTTGATTTCTTGTTACAGCTCTGAGTATCACAAAATAGTTGAATTATATCTTCAATGTTATAATCATTTAGGTTTTTTGACGTTTAAATAAACCGATTATATCTTCTTTTTGAAGACCAGCATTAAAACCTTGTGAGAGTAGTTGATACTCTGGTTGAAAACTCGACTTTGTGAAAATTATTAAATTATCATAATCTAAAAAGTTGGGAGTGAGGAGCATTTTTAAAAGTAAGCAGGTTTTTCCACATCCACTTGAACCAACTATGAGACATCTTAATGAATTTGGGAGATTTTTATGGTTGTTAAATTTTATCTTATTTTCCCAAATAGGTAAAAAATCATTCATTTATATATTTGAAAAACAGGTTATTTAATTTATTATTGGCTTTTTTAGAAACTCTATATTTTATCCTAAGTTCAGGTTTAATTTCAAGATAATCCATTATTTTATTTATACAATATCTTGTGTTGATATTTCCCTGAAAATTACATCCATGAATAATATACAACAACAATCCTTTGAACATTTCTCTTATACGTTCAGTTTCTTCCCTTGTAAGGAAAGGTGTGTTATCATCCTCATACTTTACATTCATTTCTCTAATCAATCTTGTAAAGTAATTCATTTTTGGTGTAAATCTAAAAGAATTATTTTCCTTTTTATATTTTTTATTATCATTAATTAGAAGATAATCACAGAATATACATTGTTTATAGGCTTTTGACTCTGTGTTTAATCCCCGTCTTTCACACGCAGGACAATTCTCAAATTTGTCATATGGAGAATCAGGAAAGTCTAGCATATTTATAAAGTAAAACTTTACTTAAACTGAAATTCATCTATACTTTCAGTTGTATATTACCATCGATATCGATATACTTTTTTTCATTATCAGATTCAACGACAACATTTTTTATATTAAAGGTAATTTTAAAATTATCGTTAACTACTATTGAACGAAATGTCATTTCACCTGATATATTAACATCCTTTATTTCATCAGGATTTACATCTTTAGGGTTGTTGAAAAAAATACAAATTTCTCCTTGCATATTACAGATGGTCTTATCTTTTCTTTCTAAAGCTTCATCCATAAGGTTTTTGTTCTTTGATACTTTTTCTTGTTTCATTGCTTTTTCTAGTTTTGAATATACTACTAGAAGGAGAGGAGAAACTTTTGTTAGAGATACTTTAATTGATGTTCTTCCAGGTATACTGAAAGCCCTTCCACTGAAGGAAATTGAAGAACTCATATTATTTACCATAATAGTTTTTATCCAATAGTTGTTATATTTATCTTTGTTCAATTTTACATCCTTGACATATTTCTCAGTATCTTTAACAGATGAAGAGATTGATTGAAACTTGTCTTTTGTGTCTTGAAACATTGTATTTATTAAGTGAAAAAGTTGGAGGATAAAATGTTTTTAAGCACAGATTCACCTATAAATTAAACGAAATTTTCATCAAGAAAATTTTAGTTTAAGCAAAGTTTTATTCTATAAATATGGTGAATACAACGTACTGCGATGTTTGTAATCACGAATATAAACATTATAGAAAACACCTCCAAACCAACAAACACACATTTAATCTATTTCATCAAATATCTCCTCTTGAGTTGGAAAGAAAACATTGTGATATCTGTTCAAAGGATGTTTTGAAGAGTAGTTATAATAAACATCTTCAATCACAAAAACACAAGAAAATGATTTTAAAGTAAAGGGAGACTATTATATTAAAAACACTGATGGGGCATTTAAAGGGCATATAAAAATAAGGATTTTTCAATTTGGAGAACCCGGTCCATCATCAATAGCTGAATCAATTGAAATAGTGAAACCCGATGTTGAAAAATTTATTAAAAAGACATTAAAAGAAATGAAAACTTTAAAGTTTTATATGGGAGTGAAAATGAATATGAAAAGACAAGATGAAGAACATACTCCTTATATGAGAACAGGTCTTCATTTTATAACATCATTTCAAGATTTTTTGAATAGTGGGGTTTATGAAGAACTATCAAGACAAGAGGAGGATGTTGATAATACAGTGGTAGGAAGTGGATTCAATATTTAAAAAATCATCTTTTTAGATATACACATTCTAAAATCAAACCCTCTTAAAGCTTCTTCTTATATTGAATTGCCAAAAGAAATAAAACTAAAGAAGGCAGTTGTTAATATTAAAAACAATGATAATAAATGTTTTCTCTGGTCTGTTCTTGCTCACTTTCATCCACCAAAATGTAATTCAGAAAGAGTAAAACAATATATGAAATATGAGAATACCTTGGACATTAAAGATTTTAAATTCCCAATGCCACTAACAGATATTCCTAAATTTGAGAAAAAGAATAATCTTTCTATTAATGTATATGGATTAACGGATACAAACAAAGTTCAAATATTAAAAATTTCAAACAACTATAAAAATGAAGAAACACACATTGACCTTTTATATTTTAGTGTTGGAAAGAATTCACATTACACATACATCAATAATTTATCAAGATTAATCTCTTCTCAGGTATTCAGAACAGCAAACAAAATATATCCTTGTAAGCGATGTCTTAATTCATTTCATACAAAAGAACGATTAGAACAACATTCAAAATATTGTAGTAATCATAAATCAGCTGTAATTACAATGCCTAAACCTGGTGAAAAGATTTATTTTGAAGATTATAATAAATCTATCATGCACCCATTTGTGATATACGCTGATTTTGAATGTATCCTTAAAAAGATAAATACTGCTTCTCCTAATCCAAAAGAACCATATACAAATAAATATCAAAAACATATTCCTTGTGGTTTCTGTTATTATATCAAATCATCTGTTGGAGAAAAGTATAACAAACTTGAACATTATCGTGGAAAAAATGCTTCACAAGAGTTTGTAAAACGATTAGAAAAGGATTGTATAAGACTCACTAAATTAATGAAAGAAACAAATGAACCGATGAAATTAACCAAAGAAGAAAAATTAGAATTTAGAATGAACAATATCTGTCATATTTGTGAGGGGGAAATTAAGGAGTCTAAAGTTAGAGACCATTGTCATCTTACTGGTAAATATAGAGGTCCCGCTCATTCCTGTTGTAATCTTAATTATAAATTACCTTCTTTTATTCCAGTCTTTCTTCACAACAGCGCCAACTATGATACACATCTATTTATAAATGAACTTTCAAAAACACCAGGGAATATTTCTGCCATAACAAACACAAGTCAAAAGTATATTTCATTTTCAAAAATGATATTCACAAAACCTTTAACTCGTATTAGGTTTCTAGATTCTTACAAGTTTATGGGAACACCACTAGCCTACCTCGCATCAAATCTAAGCTCCACGGACTCTTTTCCAAATCTTAATTCATTCTTTCCAAAAGAGGAAATTCTCACTAAAGAGGAAATTCAGATTAAAGAGAGAATTCAAAGTAAAGAGGAAACTCTAATTAATGAAGAAATTCTAACTGAAGATGAAATTCTAATTATAAAGAAAATTCGAACTAAAGAGGAAATTCAGATTAAAGATGAAATTCTGATTAAAGAAGGAATTCTTACGAGAGAGGAAATTCAAACAAGGAATGAAATTCAAAGTAAAGAGAAAATTCTTACAAGTAAGGGAATTTATCCTTATGATTATATGGATTCATTTATGAGATTTAAAGAAACACAACTTCCTTCAAAAGAAAGTTTCTATAATAACCTTTATGAAGAAGAGATAAGTGATAAGGAATATAAACACGCACAAGAAATATGGAAAATATTTAAGATAAAGAACCTTGGAGAATATCATGATTTATATCTAAAAACAGATGTTTTATTGTTAGCTGATGTGTTTGAGGCTTTTAGAACACTCTGTCATAATAAAAATTGTTATGGATTAGACCCTGCCCACTATTTCACAGCTCCTGGTTTAGCTTGGAGTGCAATGTTGAAAATGACAAAACAAGATATAGATTTAATCAGTGATGTTGATATGCTTTTGATGATTGAGAAGTCCAAGAGAGGTGGAATATCACAAGTATGTTCAAAAAGATATGCAAAAGCAAATAATAAATATCTCCCAAATTATGATAGTGAAAAAGATAGTAATTATTTGATGTATTTTGATGCTAATAATTTGTATGGATGGGCAATGTCTCAATCTCTACCTTATGGTAAATTAGAGTGGGTGGAAGAAAAGGATTATGAAAAGGCTTTGATGAATATTGTTATTTCTTCTCAAGAGGAATTGAATGACGAAGAAGAAGGTTATTATTTTGAAGTTGATTTGAGGTACCCGAGTGTTCTTCATAATAAGCATAAAGACCTTCCTTTTGCATGTGAGAAAGAAACCCCAAAGAAAGAATGGTTCAGTGATTATCATAAAAGTTTTAATATTAAAGGCAAATCAACAGAAAAGTTATTAACAACATTCTATGATAAAGAGGGATATGTTTTACATCAGAGAAGCTTAAAACAGTTTTTGAGAGAAGGATTGAGAGTAGCTAAAATTCATAGAGTTTTAAAATTTAAACAAAGTCGTTGGGTGAAAAAGTATATTCAATTCAATACAGATATGAGAGCAAATACAAAAGTAAAATTTGAAGGGGACTTTTATAAATTAATGAATAATGCTGTATTTGGAAAGACTATGGAAAATGTTAGAAACAGGCAAAACATTAGATTCGCAACATCTTGGAAAGAAGCTTCGAGATTGATAAATAAACCAAGTTTTGAGAGAGAAGAGGTTTTTTCAGAGAACTTTTCTGCAATTCATATGAAAAAGGAAAGTATTGTAATGGATAAACCAATTTATATTGGAACAGCAGTTCTTGATTTATCAAAGATATTGATGTATGATTATTTGTATAATGACTTAAAGAAAGAGTATGGTGAAAATGTTTCATTGTTGTATATGGATACTGATAGTTTTATCCTAGATATAAAAACTGATGATGTTTATGAAGATATGAAGAAAAATATTGGAGTATATGATACAAGTAATTTCAGCAAGAAGAGTGAGTTATTTTCCAAAAAGAATGAAAAGGTTATTGGTAAGTTTAAGGATGAGTTGGGTGGAAAAGTAATGAGTGAGTTTATTGGATTGAGAGCAAAGGCATATGCTTGTAAGTATGGTGAACAGATTGATAAGAGGTTAAAGGGAATAAAGAAATATGTAATAAAGAAATCAATAACTTTTAGAAATTATTATAATTGTTTGATGAATAAGAAAGAAGAATATAGGAAAATGAATACAATAAGAAGTTATAAACATAACATATATAGTGAAGAAGTAAATAAAAAGGCATTAGGAGCCTTTGATGATAAGAGATTTATTTTAGATAATGGAATAGATTGTGTTCCATATGGATATTGTATGATAGAGTGTATAAAATAGATTATGTTTTAACGATGGGAAGATGGGTTAGGGTTTGTAAGGGCTAACGACGTGTTTTTTCACAATATATAAATGGTTAAACCAAGT
The DNA here is from genome assembly GCF_056783735.1 of Eptatretus burgeri. Taxonomy (NCBI): domain Eukaryota; kingdom Metazoa; phylum Chordata; class Myxini; order Myxiniformes; family Myxinidae; genus Eptatretus; species Eptatretus burgeri. The sequence continues at coordinate 22,062,933 of NC_140968.1, forward strand.
ATTAATCAAATTAAAGAGTGGAGAAAATCTCAGTCTTGGTATATAAATGGAAAACATAATGAATGTGAAAAATATCAAATAAGTCTTATTGAAAAAATAACTAAAACAAAGGTAAATAAAACAAATAAGCGAATTAATTTAAAAACTAGTAAGTTAGAGGATGTAAAGAAAAAAATGAATATCCTTGAATGGACTGAAAACTTTGATGGTTATCAATTGAACAATGGAAAAACAATTTACTATAATCTCAAAATGATATGTGGCTCAGGAGGTGGCCAGATGAGAGCATTAAGAGAAGTTTATCATTTCGTAATGGCACAAAAGGGGTATCTTAAAAAATATAAAGATTCAAATGTTTTGTTTGTCAATATTTTAGATGGGGATTATTGTGCAAAGAAAATTAAACTATTGAAGGAATTTGAGAATGAACAAATCTTTATAGGTTCAATGAGTGAGCTGTTCAACCCCCAGGTGTTCAATTCAATGAGGTTCAACCTCCAAGTTAAAAGGGGAGACAAATAAATATACCTTGGGATAAAAAGGGGGTTTATTTTTAGGGAAAAAAAAGGGAATCGCTGAAAATCCCCCATTCATTTACATGGGGAAAAGTGAGCCAGAATCAGTATTCTTACCCTACTCATGTCATCCACATAGTTTTGTCATAATCCACGTCATCCACACAGTTTTATCATGATCCAAGTCATCCACATAGTTTATAATAATCCACGTCATCCACATAGTTTTGTCATAATCCACGTTATCCACCTAGTTTTATCATAATCCATGTCATCCACATAGTTTTGTCATAATCCACGTCATCCACATAGTTTTGTCATAATCCACGTCATCCACATCGTTTTATCATAATCCACATCATCCACATAGTTTCATTATAATCCATCTCATCCACCTCGTTTTGTCATAATCCATCCCATCTACATAGTTTTGTCATAATCCATGTCATCCACATAGTTTTGTCATAATCCCCGTCATCCACATCATCCACATAGTTTTATCATAATCCATGTCATCCACGTAGTTTTGTCATAATCCACGTCATCCACATAGTTTTATAATAATCCACGTAGTTTTGTCATAATCCACGTCATCCACATAATTTTATCATAATCTACGTCATCCACCTAGTTTTGTCATAATCCACGTAATCCACATATTTTCTCATAATCCATGTCATCCACCTCGTTTTGTGATGATCCAACTCATTCACATAGTTTTGTCATAATTCACGTCATCCACCGAGTTTTGTCATGATCCACGTCATCACATAGTTTTGTCATGATCCACGTCATCCACATAGTTTTGTCATAATCCACATCATCCACATCATCCACATAGTTTTATCATAATCCATGTCATCCACCTAAATTTGTCATGATCCATCTCATCCACATAGTTTTATTATAATCCATGTCATCCACATCGTTTTATCATAATCCACATCATCCACATACTTTTATCATAATCCACGTCAACCACATTGTTTTATCATAACCCATGTCATCCACCTCGTTTTGTCATGATCCATCTCATCCAAATAGTTTTGTCATAATCCACGTCATCCACATCGTTTTATCATATTCCACATCATCCACATAGTTTTATCATAATCCACATAGTTTTATCATAATCCATCTCATCCACATAGTTTTATCATAATCCACGTAGTTTTGTCATAATCCACGTCATCCACATCGTTTTATCATATTCCACATCATCCACATAGTTTTGTCATAATCCATCTCATCCACATAGTTTTATAATAATCCACATCATCCACATAGTTTTATCATAATCCATCTCATCCCCCTCGTTTTGTCATAATCCACGTCATCCACATAGTTTTATCATAATCCATGTCATCCACATAGTTTTGTCATAATCCATGTCATCCACATAGTTTTATCATGATCCACGTCATCCACATAGTTTTGTCATAATCCACGTCATCCACATCGTTTTATCATAATCCACGTCATCCACATAGTTTTGTCATAATCCACATCATCCACATAGTTTCATTATAATCCATCTCATCCACCTCGTTTTGTCATAATCCATCCCATCTACATAGTTTTGTCATAATCCATGTCATCCACAGAGTTTTATCATAATCCACGTCATCCACATAGTTTTGTCATAATCCACATCATCCACATAGTTTCATTATAATCCATCTCATCCACCTCGTTTTGTCATAATCCATCTCATCCACATAGTTTTATCATAATCCATGTCATCCACCCAGTTGTGGTCACAATCAGTCCACACCTTTTGAGATATTCATGTGTACAGTACATTGTTTTCTCATAATCCATCTCATCCAACCAGTTGTGGTCACAATCAGTCCACACCTTTTTGAGATATTCATGTGTACAGTACATTGTTTTCTCCTTATCCATGTCATCCACCTAGTTCAGGTCACAATCAGTCCACACCTTTTTGAGATATTCATGTGTACAGTACATTCTTTTCTCATAATCCATGTCATCCACCCAGTTGGTCACAATCAGTCCACACCTTTTTGAGATATTCATGTGTACAGTACATTGTTTTATCATAATCCATGTCATCCACCCAGTTGGTCACAATCAGTCCACACCTTTTTGAGATATTCATGTGTACAGAACATTGTTTTATCATCATCCATGTCATCCACCCAGTTGTGGTCACAATCGGTCCACACCTTTTTGAGATATTCATGTGTACAGTACATTGTTTTATCATAATCCATCTCATTCACCTAGTTGTGGTCACAATCAGTCCACACCTTTTTGAGATATTAATGTGTACAGTACATTGTTTTATCATAATCCATGTCATCCACCTAGTTCAGATCACAATCAGTCCACACCTTTTTGAGATATTCATGTGTACAGTACATTGTTTTATCATAATCCATGTCATCCACCTAGTTCAGATCACAATCAGTCCACACCTTTTTGAGATATTCATGTGTACAGTACATTGTTTTCTCATAATCCATGTCATCCACCCAGTTGGTCACAATCAGTCCACACCTTTTTGAGATATTAATGTGTACAGTACATTGTTTTATCATAATCCATGTCATCCACCCAGTTGGTCACAATCAGTCCACACCTTTTTGAGATATTAATGTGTACAGTACATTGTTTTATCATAATCCATGTCATCTACCTAGTTGGTCACAATCAGTCCACACCTTTTTGAGATATTCATGTGTACAGTACATTGTTTTATCATAATCCATGTCATCTACCTAGTTGTGTTCACAATCAGTCCACACCTTTTTGAGATATTCATGTGTACAGTACATTGTTTTATCATAATCCATGTCATCTACCTAGTTGTGTTCACAATCAGTCCACACCTTTTTGAGATATTCATGTGTACAGTACATTGTTTTATCATAATCCATCTCATCCACCTTGTTGTGGTCACAATCAGTCCACACCTTTTGAGATATTCATGTGTACAGTGCATTGTTTTTGGCCCCATCTCTCAATGGTGAAGAATCACTTCGACAATAAAAAAATTCTCATATCCAGGTCTGGATGGAGATCTTCACCAAGATCGAACCAATTCTTCCTCGTCACACACACAACCTTTTCACTAAACATCGTCCAAATAAGTTCATAACTTTTCGAGATATCCTGCTCACAGACAAACATAACCTCCGTCCACCTCGGGTGACACAGGTAATTAATAATAAATTATTTGGAATCTTTTATCCTTTCACATTTCCTCCTCGGTCGTCGTTTCAATGACATACATTGAAGGATGTTAAACAAGTTATATGAACGAGATACCTACAAGTCAGAGATACACAAACATTATTTATTTTTAATACGCAAGTGTATATAAATATCAATAATAAAATAAATAACTGTACTTAATTTTACATGAACATTATACTTTTTTGTCTGACTTGGACTATTGCGACTGTCTCATGAGTTGAATTTTGCCACAGACATGCTTTGTCAGTCCAAGTCCTGGGCTGACAGGATGGCCGACAGGTACGCGCACTCGCTTCTAAGCTTTCTCGCCTGGGTTTGAATCTCGACCCAGCTATAAATTGTCGTCCCGGCGTTTCACCGACAGGGTGATTCATCAATGTGTGCGCTGCTCCTCAGATGGAGTTTAAACGGGAGTCGTGTCTGCCAGCATTCATTGGTGGCGGTTGAATATCCCATGGTGTCCTTCACAAAGAGTCGGCGAGCTATCACCGGCACCATAAACAAATTTCAAATTCCTGCCCTAACCAGCAGAGGGCATTGCATCAGCGGTACAGCCGTGCGTTCAGACAATGAAGCGACCCCGCAGCTTTGTGCTGCATACGAAGGAAGAAGATTCCAAGTCATTCCTTGAAAAATCAGGACTGCTCACAGGCTACAACACCTTTCTCTATAGTTCAATAGAGTAATGCTTTCCAATGTGAATGGATGCCCCAACATTTCATCACATCACATCACATATCTATCAATATATCTCTCTCCATCTCTCTCTCTATTTCTCGATCTCTATCTCTATCTCTCCCTAGTTCTGAACATTGGCATCTCTCATGATAAATGGAGTCACAATGTTTCTTTCACATTTCCTTTTGTTAGCTCTCTCCTTGTTTGGTTCTTCCCTTGCTCAATTTGTCCATCTGCTGCCCCCATTTCCCAACTATCAGTTTGTTGCCTTTTTCACCTCTGTCACCTCATGATTTCATGATTTTATCGATGTTGTAGCAAAAGAATAAAAGTATAAAGGCCGTGAACATGAGAAGACGTCAGTATGCTTTCACTGCATTGATTTGTACACCGTCTACCAAACAGTGACGTTGTTATAGGCAATGGAGAAACCAATGTCCTCCATGAAATGTGAACATGTGAGTATACTATTCACATGATCTATGTAGTTCAGATGGGAGAACACCAAAAAGAAGGCGAGATAAGAGGGTCCTACTCTGAGTTTGGGAGGTCGGTCGGTGGTTTGAACCACAGCCAAGTCATACCAAGACTTTAAAAATGGTACGTGCTGCTTTCTTGTTTGACATTTAGCATTGAAAAAAGGATAGAGCATGGACAAACAACCATAGGTTGGAAATAATAGTGCAGGCTTCGGTGGGCCAAATGGCCTTCTTCTTCGTCAAAGTTCCTCGAAAGGGAGCTCGTGTGGGGAATGTCATAAGATAGTGGTGAGCCATGTTTTGAAGATGCATCGTTCATCCTTGTCGATATGTGTAACTGCACTGAGATTATATCAAAATGCCTTCTCGAATGATTAATTACTGCATTAAAGAACTGATGAAAGACTTTGACCCCATTCGTGGAGATTCACAAGTCAATGGAAAAGTTTAATGTCTCAAGGAACCCCCCGTTTTGAGCCCTGAACACATAAGCCCTGAACCCCCGTTTTTGTTTTCTCTCACATTCCTCTAACAGTTGAAGTATTCTCATTGAGAAACAATATTTACAGTCTCACTGATTCTTCAATGATTGCAGCCAGGCATCCCTCACTCTCTGCAAGTTGGAAGTTAGACTTGAACAACAAAAGTATACTTTACAAGCTCAGCCGGACAGATTACATGATTGCAGGTTTAAAAGGTTTTACTTTCATTCACTTGTGTACAAGCAAAGTTGCCCCGAATAAGGCCTCGGTGAAGCAACGTGAAATAATCAAATGCACAGGGTTCGACTGAACCATCTCATCGACTGCATTCGACTGAACGAACTATTGATTGAATAACTCGTACTTTTGCATGGTAAAATAAGTATGAATGAAAATTATATTTAAATATTTTCATATTTTAATGCAATATTTTATGTAAAAAAGTATTATATTATTAATATATATACATAATATATTTATATGTATATTAATAAAAATATATATATATGATGTATATATACATAATATATATGAGGCCCCGCGAGGAGGAGTGATGTAAGCGACATTTTTTTTAATGCTATGATGATGATAGGCTCGGATGATAGGGTAAGGGTTAAAATAGTGCGATATGGCATTAACTCCAAAATGACTGATGTGTCCCTGACATAACTCCTCCTCACGGTGCCTCATATATAGGTATATATACATATATATATATATATATATATATATATATATATATATATATATATATACATAAAATGTATATATACATATATATATATATATATATTCATTTCATAATGTATATGAAATGTATGTATTGTTGTGGACCGGGGGTCAGGTGAGAAGACCACTAGGTAGGGGGAAGCTATCTCGATTCCCACCAGACTCCCCGGAATTGTAGGCCGTCGCACACGGATAATTCCGTGACGCGGCGGGTTGCTTAACCGACCGTGGATGCCAATAACTCAACCGCGTGACCTTGGGTCCTCCCGTCTATGGGTTAATCGGGTTACCTAATTAATCACGTGGTTTAATTACCAGGGAGCATGCCCTCGGTACGCCTTGTCCGAACCGGATCATTCTACCGGACCGGATCACTTTACCAGATCCGATGCAGCCGAGCGACACTGTCAAGGATGTACTGGATAAAAGGAACGGATCTTTGGAAATAAAGTCCCGGCTAAGTTCGGATTCGGACCATACTGGATCAATGGAAGAAAAGACAAAAACAAGCAGGGAACATTTCTAATAATGATTTATTTACAATCAACTTACAAAAGGGGACACAGAGCAGACTTAACGCGAAATTAGCAACAATAATAATGACAAGTCTGAAGACGACAATGTTTCATGAGTGGTATTTGACGATATAGATTGTTTCAGAAGTCAAGGATTAGACAATGTGATAATTTTTGACCAAGTTATCATTAATTATAGTGGCCTTCAATCAACAGCTGCAAAATGTCGAAAACCCGGTTTCGTTCAACAACTTTCAAAATTTGACCTTTGCATAACCTTTAAAGGTCACAAAACGATGTTGTGGACATTAAAATAAGGAAACAGGATATGTGCTATAGCTTATTGGAGTTAGTTCGGCGAAGAAAGTCAAAAACCCGGTTCGATTCCCACAACTTTGAAAATTTGACCTTTGTGGCTTTTAAAGGTCAAAGGTCAAGGATTATGATCTTTGGTGCAAAACTTCCTATGGAACATTCCAGGAACAATATAACGTCATATTATATAGGCTTTATGGCATTTCGCACTCTTCGGATTATCCATACTTTGATGAAATCAGCGTAAAAACAAACTTGAAGGGGGCGCCACGAAGGGGGCAAAATGGTTTCAAGACTTTAGGTGGGGAATGACCTCAAGATTATGCATAAAAAATATTGTCATCCTTGCTCTCAAAGTTTGGGTGGTCGTATGATTTTTATGTCAAAATTCGCAATTTTCTAAGTTTTTGACCTTGTGACCTTGACCTTGGGACGAAAATGAAAAATCGGACAACGACAAGTTTTAGATAATTCATTTTGCTATTAAAATACCGAAGAACCCATTCCATTCAGTCAATTCCCTTGGAGAAGATAGATTTTTAATCCGACTACCCCATAAAAATGGCTATTTTTGGGCGTGGCTCCGCCCACAAAGGGCGTAGCACGCCCTCATCCAGGAAAACACAACTAGACACTGATATCGAACACATAACCAAGTTTCCTCAAGAACGGATCAGTCCACGGAGTTGTGCTCTGGACAGACAGACACACAGACAAGTCGGTAGGCGGACATGAGTAGTCGGCCGTTGCTAGGCAACGGAGGGGTCCATAGCAACGGTTCTTTCTCACACTTAACTTGGAAATACCATGAACCTACCATACCAGTTTCATGTATATCTGACTCATAGTCTCTGAGATATAACTAACTTCGTTTTTTTTATTGTTTTCGACCAGGGTTCATTCAAAGTCTATCTTCTCCGACAGTTTTGATAGGATGAAGCTGGAAAATTTTGACAATATGGCTGAATGTACTGACCATAGTCGCTCGTGGCCCGATTTTTGATTTTCGAAAAAAATAAATGTTTTATGATTTTTCTAAAATTACAAAGTACCATTGCTAGGCAATGGTGGTGTCCATAGCAACGGTTCTCATTTGCACACAACTAGGTCATGGTGTGAACCTACCAACCAAGTTTCATCGAAATCTCCATTGTATTAACTGAAATCGCCATTTTAAATACTGATAATAAGGGTAGAACAAATCTCAAAAAATAATTTTTTTTTTTTTGTTTTTTTTCGACGAGATTGACTACCCAACACATCGACGGAAATACTGATAATAAGGGTAGGAAAAAAAATCTCAAAACATTTTTTTTGAGATTTTTATTTTCGACCAGATTGACTACCCAACAGACAAACAAACATATCGACGGAAATACTGATAATAAGGGTACATAGATCGACGACCCAACAGACAGACAGACACACAGACATAACGAATACAGTGGTCACTCTTGCTGGTGTTCGTGAACCAATAACGATCTTCTGCAGTATTACTTAAGCAGACAGGCGCACACACACACACACACACACACGCACGCACGCACGCACGCACGCACGCACGCACGCACGCACGCACGCACGCACACAAACACCGATGAAGAGAAAGTTTTGAACCAAGAAGGGAAAGGAGTTGAGGCTATGTTCTCTGTACGACTGTACTTTTGTGTTTGATAGCACGACACACCACCAATACGTTTCGGGGGGGGAGGGGGGATGGTGGTGGGGTACCCGACAGTGGGCGCGTTGTCTCTGGCTTCAGCCGCACGTGTGGAGACTGTGTTTGGAAAGGAGGAGCTTGAGTCGAGAAGGGGCGGAATCCAGAGTGCGAGGGTGGTGTGGTAGGCAGGACCAGGTAGGCGGCTGGGGTCGCCGTCATGTGGGCGTAGACGAGGAGGCAGAGTCCAGGCAGCAGGAGGCGGGTCGTGGCGGTGTTGACGGGGGCGAGGCGAGAGCGGGAGAGAGGCGGAGAAAGAGCAAGAGAAAAGACAAGAGGCAAGAGAGGAAGGCGGAGGGACGGCTCCGACCTTTATAGCACTTGCAGCTCTGGGGGAGGGGCCATGCCGAATCGAAACGTCATCACCTGAATCGGGCGCTCCGATTGCCCCCAACCCCTCACGTGGCCCTCCAACTTTGGCCGGAAACCGCCTCACTTCGTTTCCAGCAAGGCCATCTCAAACAGCGGCAATATTGTGCTCCGACCCCACGAGATGACATGAATCGCCCACACCTAAATTGGCATGTGAATCGTCCTGCAAAAACTCCCGGGCTGTGCCCGGGAGACCGGTCGAGGGTCCCCCATGTCCGCTCGGGCGTTCGATCAGCGTCGATCAACGTGCTCGCTCCGCACGCCGACGTGGCCCGCACTGTACATTCCTCGTCTCGATCGCAGCTTCGCTGGCCGTAGAGACGAGAAGACGTTCACCATCCGTGGAGAATCCACTACTGCCAGCGAGGACCGAAGGTACATCGTTATGGATCTCACGAGCGGCGTACGTGTCTGCCTTCAAGCACATTCCATACAGTGCGCGGGGTTCGGCCATTACGCACGTGGCCGGCGCTCGCGTTCACACGACTCCGCTCGCGTGTGTGTGGGGCAAACACCAATATGTGTCGGATATTGAGGTTGAGAAGGAACAAGCCACTTCTACTCCACACACTCGTATCCTGCTGCACACGCTGGGTTTAGGGCTCGCCCAGGAACAAGGATCTCTGTGCAGCAGTTCCCTCACCGCGGCACCGCACGCGCTGGACTCCATGAGGCCCCACGTTACAGCGAAGGTGCACCTGGCTGATTTACCTCAGGAATAAAAAGACGAAAAGAAGAGTGGGGACGAAATGAAGAAGAAAATGATTTAAGCAACCCCAGCTGTTAGATCATCGAAACACACTCCCTTGTTGTCCCACTAAACAAAAGGAAAGGGACTATCTACACGTATATTAATGGAATAACTGTCTTGGGACACCTATCTGTTGTATGCATGCGGTTCCGAGAACTGTAACAATATATATCTACTAGCGGTACCCGTGCACATGCACAGGATAGCAGTACAACATAGCTGGCAGCGGACGACAGACCGTACACGGGGAATGACAAAAATACGCATTGTGCAAAATGCAAGTGGTACTATGGAATGCCAAGACTTCCCAAACATTGTCGGCATGTCCGCAAAGTGCCACAGCGAGCCGAGTTTTTAGTTTGCAAGCTTGATATATATATATATATATATATATATATATATATATATATATATATATATATATATATATATATATATATATATATATATATATATATATATATATATATATATATATATATATATGAGACACCGCGAGGAGTGATGTAAGGGACACATCGGCCATTTTGGAGTTAATGACATATTACACTATTTTAACCCTTACCCTATCATCCGAGCCTATCATCATTATATCATTAAAAAATGTCGCTTACATCACTCCTCCTCGCGGGGCCTCATATATATATATATATATATATATATATATATATATATATATATATATATATATATATATATATATATATATATATATATATATATATATATATATATATATATATATATATATGCATGTATATTAGCATATATATATATATATATATATATATATATATATATATATATATATATATATATATATATAATATTTTAATATATATTATTAAAATGTGCATGTATGGCTATATACATAATATAATATATAATATATTAATATGTATATAATACACCTAATTAGAAAAAAAAGTACCTGCTCCCGACAGGAACCGCCGGGGGGGGGGTCATGTTGTTATCCTTATGATTATTAATACCATAGCAAAGTCCCCACCATACAGGCGACATTGTTCCAAGTGTGCAACACATTCTTCTGACGCGTCCCTTTACATGGGCAGTGTGTAAGCAACAGACTGCTGCCTCAAATCGCTCCACAAAATAAAAATAACCCGGGTTATGTATATGAAGCGTAAACATGCGTACTGCTTATGTGCATATTTGATACATTGTGCTTATCTCGCTCGGATAATTCCAATTGCACCAACCCTCCCCTGAAGGAAGAAAATGCCAAGATGGGCAATTTCTGTTTTTGCTAAAACTTGATGGAATCAAACAAAACTAGCACATTCATAATCTCTGAAAGTTTCAGCTTCCTCAGTCAAACCCTCTCGGAGCAGTAGATGATACATTCATACACATGCTCTGTTATCTATAGATTTCAATTAAAAATATGAATAGATCAGGACATTGTTTACCATTCAATAATTATATGCTTCGAATTCACTGTAGAAGATTGTACATTCATTCAATGCTTTTGTCATTATTTTGGGGATAATTCTTCTCATGCATCGCGTAAAGTCGGAATGCACATTTTGTTGCCATCCTCAGAAATGGTCTGAACAATGGAATCTTTCCATTCTTCAAAAGTCTTGGCTGAGATGAAAAAAAACCCTCAATAATTTCAGGCACCCACTGAACACCCTAATCACTGAACAACAAATGATGAAGAAATCTGTCATCTTGTTTGATTCTTCAAAAAGTAATGGGCAAATGAAGTGTTGGCAGATTATTCATTAGTAATCTCATGGTGATTGTGAAGCTTATAAGGATACAGCTTTGCTGCTTTCCAAATTCTGTGACCTGAGGTCTTTGACGTGTTCAGCTGCAAACGTAGCTGTCGTACTGACTTTGTTGAGATGTTATAAAAGATCAAAGACCTTCAGCATATGCCACCTCAGTTCGCACTGTTTTGACCTGAGACTGACACGGTAGAATTGGCAAAACAGAATGAATAGCATCACAATGAATTTTTGAAAATGAGTTTTTAGTTAATGCTGGCCCATTACTACCATATTCCGTTTGAAAGGTCTGAATGGCCACTCTTTAAGTTGTAGATCTCTTCAAATCATGCTGCAATTTGATAGCACCGCTTTGGACTGTAAGTTGCCATGATTTAGTCATAAGCTGGAGGAAAAAGAAAAACAAAAAAATTAATAAACATGGGCAAAATTGAATGCTAAGTTCTCCATCGTTTAAGTTTGTAAATTTTTGATGAATTTGGAATCTTTTTTTTTGTGAAACAAATTTAAAATATGAATGGTTCAGTTCAATCTACGAGACCTGAAATATTAATCTGGCATCATCCTTTTCTTCGGGCTGGCAGGACGGCCTAGAGGTATGCTTGCGATCCCACGGTGTTCTTCGCGAAGAGTCGGAGAGCTATTGCTGGCAACCTGAACAAATTACAAATTCCTCCTCTCACCTACAAGGTACCCTGCATAAATGGCACAGCCACACTCCCAGCCATGATGCAAAACAGCAGCCGTGTGCTGCATATGAAACTGGAATAGTAATAAAAAAGAAAATAATTAAAATTAAAAAAATAAAAATCGGTTTGCATGCTTGTGGCGGAGGTAAATGGCAGACTAAATAGAATGTACAACATATTTATTGTACATAATGGATTAACTTGTGCATTACAAATGTGAAAAATTAATGTAAATGTATAAACGCAGTAAAGTTCATCACCGATTCACACACAGAGTTCATGCATTAATAAAGAAGCACATTAAGATTAACGGATTTTATTGCAGTTGAGCAAGGATGGGTAGAAGAATAAAAAAAAGGTAAAATATTTGAACTCGACTCAATACGTTAGAACACTGAAAAAAATGCAACAAACACTGTCAAATATCACCTGTCAGGCCAGTGAGCAAAATACCTAAATTGAGACAAGATAAACAAGAACAAGAGCAATCAGAGATTGCAGACCCTCGTCAGGACTTGTTTTGTGTGGTGTATTTTATGTGGTGTATTTTATGTGGTGTTTGTGTACTAGTGCGGTACGTAATAAATAATAGACATAACTTGAACTGTCACTTCATAACTGTGGCAGTGGTGACAGAGTACCAAAACGTCCCGCTTTGATCGGACACCTGACCCTGACCCATGACGTTTATTACTGTTCAATTGAATTCAGAATGGGATTAAAATAAATTCAATTCAAATCAAACAGAAGACCAAATAGGTACAGTACTGCATTGGAGTCATCAGAAGGAACTCAAACAAGCATAAAGCAAAGATGAAGTCATCAGGAGGAACCTGGATAGGATTTGGATTTCAGCTGCTACTCCTCTACCCTCAAACCCATCCAGGAACAACCAAGTGAGTCTCATTAAAATAAAATAAAAATCATCAAAAAGAACCCAGATTCAAAAAAATTAAATAATTCTGGCTGCCAGACCATGCATCCGATCAGATTGAAATTTAAAACATGTACTCCGCATCACTACTAGATCATAAGTGTGAAGTTTCGCGTCGATCAATGAAGTGATTCAAGAGAAATAATTTATTAATATGCATTTCAATAAAATGGACATCATCAAAGCTTTTCAACTTGCACGACTCGAGATAAAACTGCAGCAGATGAGGAAACAGCAGCAAACTCTCATTCATAAAGTTACAATGTAATGTCCTCAGCGTTGATTGGTTGAGAGAAAGAAAGGATGGGATTACCTGATTGGTGGAAACATGGAGCGTCATGAATAATGAGTCGGCAGAGATAGAACGGAAATGAACCATCACGAATAATGAATAGGTGGAGATGAATCACCAAGCACTGGTGGAAACGTAATGCTAATTAGGTGAGGGCTCGTGGAGTGGGGGAGGGTTGGTGGTGGTTTTCCTGACGACTCAACGTTGACTGTGGTACACTTATGAGTTGAGAAATCGGTCGACGCTTCTAAAACCACAGTCTACCTACCGTAAGTCTACTTTTTACCGAACAGTATACTAGGTAGTGCTTCTTCATCTGCTTGCAGTTTTATCCTGAGGAGTGCAAGTCAAAAAGCTTTGATAATGTCTATTTTATTGAAAATGAAAATTTAAATTTTTTTGTTCCAATTGAATGTTTGATAGATATATTTTTTAAAGATTTTTGTTCAATCGAATATGGCTGCCAGACCATATGACCTATCAATTATTTGTGAACTCCCTGGTATCCCCGAGGATTGGGGAACATACGTGTGAAGTTTCCCCTTGATCTGTCAGCTGTTCTGGAGAAGGGGATTTTTAAAGGTTTTTGGGTAAATTCCAACATGGCTGCCAAACCATGTGACTTGTGACAACATCGGTATGAACGTTTTTTTCCTCAAGGATAGGCGGTCATAACTATAAAGGTTCACATTGATTTGTTCAGCCATTTCAGAGAAGAAGATTTTTGCAGGTTGTTTTTTTTTTTAAGAAAATATGCCTGCCGAACCATGCAACCGATGACGTCATCAATTTTTTATTTATTTCATTTATTTGTGGTGGCCATGGCCTCTACATTTATTTCAAGCATGGGGCACAATGTTAATGCGGGATATTGCACTGCCATGCGAGATCATAATCAAGGTCTGAACCAAAATCTAATTCGCTTGTTCTTGTCACCGAACCAACTCATCCACCAAGTTTTGTCATAATTTGCCCACAACTTTTTGAGATATCAAGATGTATATAGTTTTTGGCCCTATCTCTCAATTTTATAAATCAGGCCGATGTTGACCTTTTGACCTTAAAAATAATTGGTGGTTGAATTAATTTATCTGAATTGCAAATCCTGTTCGAATTTCAAGTCAATCAGCTGAAAATTGAGGATTTTAGAAATCCCACCAAAGTTGTTGACCTTTGTCCTTTGTTGACCTTTAAAATAATGAGTGCTTTAATTCAGTGAGCTGATGTGAAAAGCCTGTTCAAATTTCAAAATTTCAAATCGGTGGAGCGCATACCTCCCCTAGTCTGAACAGTTTATATTTTGCATCCCACTTGATAGGTCAGATCTGAATCCGGACCTTAACCAAAATCGAATCTGTCCACTAAGTTTCATCCGAATCCGTTTACAACTTTTTGAAATATCATGTAATATCATTCTTCGCCACATCTCTCAATGGTGAAGAATCACTCAAAAATTAAATAACTCTCATATCAAGATCTGAATTCAGATCTTTACCAAAACTTAATCGATTCGTCCTTGTCACAAACCAAACTTGTCCACAAAGTTTCATCCAAATCTATGCATAAGCTTTTGAGCTATCATGCTATATATCTATTTAGCCCCATCTCTCAATGGTAAAGAATCATTTAAAAAATTCTAGTATCCAGATCCGAATTCGGCTCCACCAAAATTATTCGTTTCTGTCCTTGGCCAGTCACCGACATACAGCAAAAAAAATTCATAACAATTGCTTGAAAACTGTGGCCAAAAATCGTGTGACAAACAGTCAGACAGCCAGACAAACGCTACAGATCAACATAGTTGGCGAAAAAAATTTTCACCAAATTACAAAGACAGACAGACAGACAGACAGACAGATGGACCCAAATGCAATATCCCCTCCTTTGGCGAGGGTAACTCGACTGGTCAAACAGTGATTTATGGCAAAAGGGTGATCTGAGCAACTTGGCCAGTAACAAGCCACCATGACTCAACGATAAGCTAATTATTGTGGCTGGGAAACAAGCCATCACAAAATGTGTATAATGCTATGATCAAAATTTTATCACTTTCAGCAATGCTTGACTGATCTTCTTTGTCACAATGGCCGACTACCTCCAAAAGATATTGCACAGTCAAATCAGAGTCTAAAGGTGTACAAAAAAAAGACATTGTAAGGCTTCTTTCCAAATGATAGCCTCACATAATTTTAACAAACAACTACAAGCTACACCATCGGCCATTTTCATCTATGAGGGTAATTCGAAGGTATCGTGGGATTTATATTTTACAAAATGAAAAGGTACAGGTAAGTTGATGAAATTTCCTCTATTTCTCAAGGTGTTCCCCTTCAACAGGTACACGCTTGTCCAATCCATGAATATGAGTCATGCTGCAATCTGCCTCGAAATCTATATTCTATCAATGTGGTTGTGCTTTGACATCTTCATCATTCATAAACCTATTGCCACCCTGATGTTCTGTGAGTGGTCCAAAGAGATGACAATCACAAAGTGACAAGTATGGACTGTGTACAGGTTCGTTTGGAACTTCCCAAGTTATTTCCACTGGAGTGTTCAGGTTATTCAAGGTCTGTTCGAATTTAGATGAATTGGTACCCACTTTGCATTAAATGTATTAAACAGCTAGTTTTGGAAAAATGGCCAAATCACTGCATGGGAAATCGCAGAAAAATTAGATATCAGTGTTAGCAGTGGAGAAACAATAACTCATTCTACTGTTGAATTTCAAATGAGAATGAATCAACAAGTCGAATCCCAAGTCAAAATGAATGATTATTTCCATACTTCCAGCATCGACATCCAATTAATCATCAATTTCATAAATGATCATATTATTAAACAGATTTTTTTTTTTTTAATATTGCCATTTTCCACAATTTGATGTTAAACAAATTTTATGTCTTCTCAAGTGTTGGCAGTTAGTCAAGGTGAGACTTCTCGAGATTACTGATCCATTCACAGCCATTGTTTAACTCTCTGCACCACTCAAACACACGACGACGTGAAAGACATGCATTCCCAAATGTGCAGCAGACTGTCGCCTGTGAATTTCTGCTTGTACGATATTCACCTTCACAAGGAACTTAAACGTCCACAGAATTAGAAAATCATGTTTGGTTTAATTAATGGATATGGCTTCACTTAACATTTAATCGCTGTTATTTTCTTGAATAAATATCTTGAAAGGAAGATTTTAATGTTATTTGGTGCCCTTTGATGCTTGATTGGCTCCCACCCCTCCCATGATGGCATATCAACCTCAGGTTCATACATGTCGGGTCTGACAGCACTTTCTATACAATCATTTTTACTATAGTCATAATCTGGGGATTTGTGATCAAAAAAATTATTCAATATATTCACTTTGTGATGAGCCTGAAGCGAGTTGTGTGGCCATTATTCATTGCGTTGCAGGCTGACAATCTTTCCCTCAATGACGTCATGGACAGTTTATCATTCAACGACCCGAATTCCAAAGTTAACGCGAAACGCAAGTGAAAACTTGCTCAGTGGTCGAGCTGACCTCGCCTTCCGAAGCAGCTTTCCTTTTCTTCTTGCGTCCCCAACAGCTGCTCCCTTCATCCCCTGCACCGCCTGCTGCACCAGAAGCTGCTGATCCTCTATCTCGACTGAGCCCTGCCTCAGCCTCCAGGCGGTAGGAAAGGTTTCTCAGCACACAAACGGCATTCTCCACAACCTGCAGATAAAATGTACTTAAACAATGCAAAGACATCAACACTGTGAAGGAAATAAACTTTATTTACTCATAATTAAGTCAAAAAGCTGTTCAACTATTTTCAACTGCAACATCCTGATGTCATCATATTGCTTTGTTTCAAAATCTGATGTCATTCAAAAAATAGGATTATGTAAAGGGATATTCTAATTTTCCTGGAAATCACATATTGTCAAATAAAATGAAATTCTGTAACATCTCTCTGTCCCACTTGTGCAAAACCCAAACTCTCTTTTGGATCCTCATGTGAAGCATTTGGAAAACATTCCTCTTCACAAACACATAAGCAATGCTTTCCTAAGAAACAATACATCAAGCCTTAAATTTTCTTGCAATGAAACTAAACTGAGTTGAACACGAATCTTAACACGTATCGTCGTAACATGAGATACGCAACACATATCGTCTTTAAGCGTTTGGTATGATTCGGCCGCTGTTTGAACCACCAACTTCTCAGACTCAGAGCAGACACTCCAACCAATATGCTACTGAGGCTGGTAAACATTCTGCGCATTTACTAATAAATTACAAACGCGGTTTTAATTTTAAAGCAATCATGAACTGTATGAGCCTTGTCAGTCGGCATCAATATTTAACTCTCCAATTAGAGTAATCTCTATTTGCAATTTCGATTTATGACATTGTGGCAAAAGAAAGTTCCAAAAGAAGGTCCCGACAGAAAAGAATCCATGACGTGGAGTCATTTCTCCAAAAAGTTCCACACCAATTTTATTAATGGAGCCCTAATGTTGTGCGCTTAGCTGTGGAAACACTGACGGTTAGGGGAGATGCTTTTTCAGGTTTTCAAGTGATAAAACAAAATGTCTGATGTGAATTTATGTGTTAAAATGGAAAGGCATGAGAACCCATCAAAACAACCACTTTGTGCTCCATTTATTTCAAGCATGGGGCACAATGTTAATGCGGGATGTTGGACTGTCATGCTCAAGATCAGTATTGAAGGAAAAATCACACTACCTGGTCAATGGAATAACTAAGTTCGAATTTCCAGTTATATATTCCACTATTCTATGTAATAATATGCTGGAGCATCAAGGGGGGTCCATCCTTTGGGAGCTAAAGGATTTTCCCCCCGACAGCCCCCAACCCCGGCTGACCTCCAAGTCAGACACAGGATGTCATCCCGTGGTACAAACCACTCTTCGATTTTCCGGTCACCATCGTCCTCATCACTAAGAATGCCAACTTTCTTTTCTATATATGTCGTTGTTCTTTTCTTTTTATACACAGACATGACAGAAGTAAATAGACACCGTGATTTTGAAAGAATTCAAATATTTCACATTTGAAGTATATTTGATCCATTTTAATACAATCTGAGTATTTTGTAGACTTTCCATTTGCAGATTTCAACACTTTTAATCTTTCAGGCGTAGAACTAATGAGTTCTGAAATTTTCTCTTGTGGAATTTCTGCCCAGGCTTCACGCAAAAGGTTCAGCAATTCTGCCCCTGATGTTGGTTTCCTGGAATTTTTCCGCACAGCTCGATCCAATACGGCCCAGCGGTGTTCACTGTGATTCATGCCAGGAGACTGACTTGGCCATGGAAGTCACTTGATCCCATTTCTGTCCTGCCATTCATTAGTCATATTTGCAGTGCAGCACGGAGCTCCATCTTCCATGAACAGAGTGTTGTTTTTGACCATCTGACCAGTGGAGAAGACAGAAGTCCATCCTCAAGGATAGACATGTATATCGTAGAGTTGATGTTGCCAACACACTCCACAAGCTCTAACTGACCAGTGCTCCAGATTGCTCCCCACACCATCACTGAAAAACAACCATGTTTGACAGTTGGCTGCAATCGGTTCAAAGAGAACTCTTGACTGGGAAGTCTCCAGACCCATACACTATCAGAAAATTGAGCAAATTGAGACTCATCTGAAAAAATTACAGTTTGCCAAAACTCCAAAGGTCTGTTGACCATCTGGTCAACCCACTTCTTTGTCCTTTGAATGTTGGCTGGTCCAAGAAGAGGTTTTCTCCTTGCTGCTCTCCCATTTTGCCCAGTTTGTGAAGGTACCGCACGGCAGTTCTTGAGCTAACTTGGACTTCCTCTGCAACATCTGCTGCCTTGCAACGGGTAGTATTCTCAATGTATCGCTTGAACGCTCAAAGACATCTTTCTGAGGGCCCACATCAACCAGAATGGGAAGATGTGGATTCCTTGCCTTCGCTGGTGAAATGCACAATCACCCGATTGACCGTGGAAAGCGGAATGCCAAGGTTTTGAGCTATCTAACGCTAGCTAACTCCACCTTCCAAATGGCCAGAAATTTGTCCTCTTCGAAAATCGGAAAGTTTGTGTGCTCCCTTGGTTCGAGGCATAGTTAATTGTCGTACAAGACCGAGGAACTCGTTTCTGCAAATAAATAGTCGTATACGAGTACAAATCACTGAGTAAAACTGCATTATACAGATGAAATGAAGAAATTTAAGGTGTCTATTTACATCTGTCATGTCTCTGAATGTAATAATCTATCCTATTTATCGTTTTACATATTTTTTTCTTTCTTTTATTATTATTACCAGCAAATACCACCTGTCGCTTTGCTGACGATAATACTAATGGGGGGGGAGGGGTGGGAGAAAAAGAGGGGAGAGTGAAGAGGTGGAGGGGAAAGGAGAGAGAGGAGGCAGTGGAAGCGAGGAGGGGTGGGGGAAGGAAAGACAGTGTGAAGTGAGAGGAAGGGAAGGCAGACGAGCGGTGGAGCATTAATTATGATTCATACCGTCTCATTATTCTGCATGGAATACCAGTGAAGATGGAAACAAAATAATGTCTGAAATCCATTTTCTACCGGTCATACTATAAACACGGCCCGGAACCAAACTCCCGTCTGGAGACAAACTCCCGTTCAGATATAAATACCATCCAGACGTGTGCAGCGACAAACAATGCCCGGACGCGTCCGGAGACAATCACCATCCAGACATAACCACCATCCGGATATGTCCATAGACAGAGACAGTGAGAGAGAGAGAGACAGTGAGAGAGAGAGAGAGAGACAGTGAGAGAGAGAGACAGTGAGAGAGAGAGAGACAGTGAGAGAGAGTGAGAGAGAGAGAGAGAGAGAGAGAGAGAGAGAGAGAGAGAGACAGTGAGAGACAGTGAGAGACAGTGAGAGACAGTGAGAGACAGTGAGAGACAGTGAGAGACAGTGAGAGACAGTGAGAGACAGTGAGAGACAGTGAGAGACAGTGAGAGACAGTGAGAGACAGTGAGAGACAGTGAGAGACAGTGAGAGACAGTGAGAGACAGTGAGAGACAGTGAGAGACAGTGAGAGAGAGAGAGAGAGAGAGAGAGAGAGAGAGAGAGAGAGAGAGAGAGAGAGAGAGAGAGAGAGAGAGAGAGAGAGAGACAGTGAGAGAGAGAGAGACAGTGAGAGACAGTGAGAGAGAGAGAGAGAGAGACAGTGAGAGAGAGAGAGAGAGAGACAGTGAGAGACAGTGAGAGACAGTGAGAGACAGTGAGAGACAGTGAGAGACAGTGAGAGACAGTGAGAGACAGTGAGAGACAGTGAGAGACAGTGAGAGACAGTGAGAGACAGTGAGAGACAGTGAGAGAGAGAGAGAGAGAGAGAGAGAGAGAGAGAGAGAGAGAGAGAGAGAGAGAGAGAGAGAGAGAGAGACAGTGAGAGAGAGAGAGACAGTGAGAGAGAGAGAGAGAGAGAGAGAGAGAGACAGTGAGAGAGAGAGAGAGAGAGACAGTGAGAGACAGTGAGAGACAGTGAGAGACAGTGAGAGACAGTGAGAGACAGTGAGAGACAGTGAGAGACAGTGAGAGACAGTGAGAGACAGTGAGAGACAGTGAGAGACAGTGAGAGACAGTGAGAGACAGTGAGAGAGAGAGAGAGAGAGAGAGAGAGAGAGAGAGAGAGAGAGAGAGAGAGAGAGAGAGAGAGAGAGAGAGAGAGAGACAGTGAGAGAGAGAGAGAGACAGTGAGAGAGAGAGAGACAGTGAGAGAGAGTGAGAGAGAGAGAGAGAGAGACAGTGAGAGACAGTGAGAGACAGTGAGAGACAGTGAGAGACAGTGAGAGACAGTGAGAGACAGTGAGAGACAGTGAGAGACAGTGAGAGACAGTGAGAGACAGTGAGAGACAGTGAGAGACAGTGAGAGACAGTGAGAGACAGTGAGAGACAGTGAGAGACAGTGAGAGACAGTGAGAGACAGTGAGAGACAGTGAGAGACAGTGAGAGACAGTGAGAGACAGTGAGAGACAGTGAGAGACAGTGAGAGACAGTGAGAGACAGTGAGAGACAGTGAGAGACAGTGAGAGAGAGAGAGAGAGAGAGAGAGAGAGAGAGAGAGAGAGAGAGAGAGAGAGAGAGAGAGAGAGAGAGAGAGAGAGAGAGAGAGAGAGAGAGAGAGAGAGAGAGAGAGAGAGAGAGAGAGAGGTTGCAGGAGGATTGTGTCTGTACAGAGAGAGACAGAGACAGATATATATATATATATATATATATATATATATATATATATATATATATATATATATATATATATATATATATATATACAGAAAAAGAACATGAAATTATTTACGAACAACACAACACAGCCTTTTATGAGTATGGATTATTATTATTATATACATTGATGAGCCAAAACATTATGACCACTGAGAGGTAAAGTGAATAACATTGATTATTATCTTGTTTCAATGGCACCTGTCAAGGGGTGGGATGTATTAGGCAGCAAGTGAAGTTCTTGAAGTTGATGTGTTGGATGCAGGAGAAATGGGCAGGAGTAAAGACCTGAGCGACTTTGACAAGGGCCAAATTGTTATGGCCGGACGACTGGGTCAGAGCATCTCTGAAACGGCAAGGCTTGTGGGGTGCTCCCGGTCAGCAGTGGTGCGTACCTACCAACAGTGGTCCGAGGAGGGACAAACCACAAACCGGCGACAGGGTGTTGGGTGCCCAAGGCTCATCAATGTGCGAGGGCAACGAAGGCTATCCCGTCTGGTCTGAACCGACAGAAGGTCTACTGTGGCACGTCACAGAAAATTTTAATGGTGGTCACGGGAGGAATGTGTCACAATCCACAGTGCATCGCACCCTGCTGCGTATGGGGCTGCGTAGCCACAGATTGGTCAGAGTGCCCATGGTGACCCCTGTCCACCGTCGAAAGCACCTACAATGGGCACGCGAGCGTCGGAACTGGACCTTGGAGCAGTGGAAGAAGGTCACCTGGTCCGATGAGTCCCGTCTTCTTTTATATCACGTGGATGGCCGTGTACGTGTGTGCCGTTTACCTGGGGAAGTGATGGCACCAGGATGCACTGTGGGAAGATGACAAGCCGGTGGAGGGAGTGTGATGTTCTGGACAATGTTCTGCTGGGTAACCCTGGGTCCGGCATTCATGTGGACATCAATTTGCCACTTGTCACCTACCTAAACATCGTTGCAGACCAGGTACACCCCTTCATGGTAATGGTATTCCCTGATGGCAGTGGCCTCTTTCAGCAGGATAATGTACCCTGCCACACTGCACACATTGTTCGGGAATGGTTTGAGGAACATGACGAAGTGTTCCCGGTGTTGCCCTGGCCTCCAAATTCTCCAGATCCCAATCCGATTGAACATCTGTGGGATGTGCTGGACCGACAAGTCCGATCCATGGCGTCTCCACCTCACAACTTACAGGACTTGAAGGATCTGCTGCTAATCCTTTGGTGCCAGATACCACAGGACACCTTCAGGGGTCTTGTGGAGTCCATGCCTTGGCGGGTCAGCGTTGTTTTGGCAGCACACGCAGGACCAACAGCATATTAGGCAGGTGGTCATAATGTTTTGGCTCATCAGTGTATCTATACATGAATACTCTAAGGCAGGGGTCGGGAACGTTTTTGACTCAGAGAGCCATTAAAGCAAAATATTTGGAAATCTATTTCAGTGAGAGCCATATAATATATTTTAAGACTGAATTCAACTAAATGTGAGTATAATAAGCCTCTGAATTTATTCTTTTAAATAATGTTGTTATAATACTCACCATTAATGGGACTTCTGGTGCTGCATGGATTTGCTGATGGCTTTGTAGTCTGGTTGGTACTTGGTGAGGTTAAGCTTCATGCAAGCGTTGAGGCTTTCATCCGTTAGACGTGATCGTAGGTTGGACTTGATGTTTTTAAGATGTGAGAATGACTGCTCACATGCATACGTAGATCCAAACAAGGTCAAGACAGCAATACTCACACGCTGCAGTGTGTGGTATGTGACAGGAAGCGCGTTCCAAGTTTTGATAATCAGCTGGTCTTCGGGTTGAAGTTTTTTCATTTCTTTCCACATGTGCTTGCTCGCCAACTCTGCTTTCTGTCGTGCGATTCTTTCCAAATCTTCATTCAGTGACTTGAACTTATTCACCCACATATCTGAGGCCTTCAGGTCAGCCACTTCTGCTTCAAAATCTCTGACGGAGACACCAGGAATGTAACTCAGGTCGGCTGTGTTCAGTGAACACTCATTTGGATGGGTGATGAACTTAAAAAGACGAGTGTGCTCACGAAATTCTCCAAAGCGTGCTTTGAATGACTGTAGGAGACTGGATGTGAAGCCAGCTAACTGGTGGAGATCAAAGTTTTGAGTGGGCTCACTTGCTGTGCATGCATCTTTAAATTGTCTCAGTTTTTCAAAATGTAGTAAACGACCTGTTTCAAGATCCATGATAAAGAGCTCCAGCTTGTTTTCAAAAGCAAACACGGCTTGTTGAAGGGATAACACTGTATTTCCAATGCCTTGCATTTTCACGTTGAGCTGGTTCAGATGTTCAGTCATATCCACGAGATAGTAAAACTTGAGGAGCCACTCAGTTTCGGCAAGCTCAGGATGCTCAATCCCTTTCATTTCAAGGAAAGTCCAGATTTCGTTCAGGCAAGCCGCAAAACGGCTAAGCACCTTCCCTCTTGACAACCAACGCACATTGCATTGCTGTGCAAAAGCTGACCGTGATAGTTATTTCTAACTTCATCCAGCAGTGTTATAAACTGGCGACCATTTAAGGCTCGGGCAACAATAAAGTTGATCACACGAATGACCAGCGACATCACTTCGCCAAGCTGCCCATCACACATCTGAGCACAAAGTGCCTCCTGGTGTAGAATGCAATGAAAACTTAGGATGGATCTATTTTCATGTTCACGGAGAAGCGCCACAAATCCTTTGTTTTTCCCCACCATACACGGAGCACCATCAGTACACACTGAGATAAGTTTATCCATAGGTAGATATTTTTCTTGAGCGAACTCCATGAAAGACTTGAATAAATACTCACCTCTTGTGGACCCTTTTATTGGCAGAACAGCAAGACTTTCTTCGCACAGTGTATCACCAGCAGCATATCTTGCAATCACACTGAACTGCGACAAATGGCTTACGTCTGTTGACTCATCCAAAGCCAGGGAAAAGAACGGCGCTGTATTTATGTCCTTCACTTGCGTTTCCTCCACTTGGTTTGCCATCATGATGGTACGATCATGAACAGCTCTTGCCGACAGAGGCATGTCTTGTATCCGTTTGATTATCTTGTCTTTGTTCGGAAGATCATCAAAAAGTTCATTGGCTACATCCAGCATGAACGTTTTAGCATACTTGCCATCTGTGAATGGTTTTCCGTTCCTCACTATTGCTAAAGATCCAGCAAAGCTAGCGGAATTATAGTCACCTTGCCGGGTCCATACGCGGAGTTGCTGCTTGCTGGCTTGCACCATGCTCAGTAGCTCTTGGCACGCTTTCTTTCTGCTGTCTCGCGCAGGGTATTTTGATGCAAAGGTAGCATGGCGTGTGTCGAAGTGCCGCTTTATATTCGACCGTTTCATCGATGCAATTTTGTCATTGCAAATTAGACACACCACAGAACCTGCTCTCTCCACAAAGGCGAATTCTTCGGCCCATTCGTCCTGAAATGTACGATGCTCCTCATCTTTTTTTCTTTTTGCCATCTTCTTCGTCGAAGGGTTAGCTTTGAGCAAATGAGAGAGAGGGAGATGTTGACCCAAGTGAGTCTGGCTGGCCTGCGCACGGGCTGACATACTCGAGAGGTGCGGCGCGGCCGGCCGACTCTGGGATGCTGTCGCCTCAGCGGTGGCGCGTGATTGGTCGAGATGAATTCCGTGACGCGTCTTGGCGGCGGCACGTCATTGGAGGAACCGAAATCACTACTCGCGTCGGCCGCATGACTGGACGAAACAAAAACCGCTTCAGCCAATTCGGAGGCGTTTTTTCTTCTCTCCTTCTGCCAAGTTCAGCCCTGCACGTGAATGAAGCACGACACCATTCGAACTATAGGTAAAGCTTCCGCGAGAAATATTGGGCTTTCAAAGTTTCAAACTCCAATTTTATCTGCGAGCCAGATGCAATCATCAAAAGAGCCACACCTGGCTCGCGAGCCACACGTTCCCGACCCCTGCTCTAAGGCATCGAGTGGGTCACTCCTTACAGAGCAAAAGGCTTTTCCCCCTACGGCCCCTAGCCCCGGCTGACCCCACAGTCGGATGTGGAATGTCGTCCCATGGTGCAAACCGCTCTTCGATTTTCCAAATTAACCTTGCTTCTCCAGTGGGAGGGTGTCCAATCTTCTCTTCTGTACATCTTCTTCTTTTCTCTTTTTCAATTCCATATATTTATCTTTCGTATCTATATTTTTCTATATCTCTATCTCTATAATAAGATGCTAATGTATATAATATCTACATAATATGCCAACTTTGATTCTCCAAGTCTTCACGCCCCATCAGTGCACTAAGCAACAGTGTACCATGTAGTGGTGAACTTTCCTTCTCCCGGGGGATGGGGGGGGTGGGGGGGAGCATGTCCGATCTTCTCTTTGCCTTTTTTCCGTATAATTATACGCTAAGGCTTTTCTGTCATGGTATTTTTTACCAAGGGCTTTTGCTAATATGTAATCATACTCCATGCCACTTAATTATGAGATCATGCAAACTGCCTGGTGATAATGCTGGGTAAATTATGTGTAAGCATGTAGTTTCAATAACTTTGGTTGGCTCCGTGGAATACCTCCCCCCACCCCTCCTTTTCTTCATCCTTTGCCAGTAGATCCAACCATAATACCTGTACTATTCAATTAATCAGACTAAGTGGCATTGTGGTTAGAACATATGCTGGGAGTCTGGGACTTCAGAGGTTTGATTTTGACCCTGTCCGATTCATACCAAAGACCTTAAATATGGTACGTGCTGTTGTCTCACTTTGCACTCAGCATTTAGAGGATAGAGCACAGATAAATGCTGTGGGTAAGAGAAAGACAGTATTACAGGATGGCATCTCTGGCACCCACTGTGCCCTGGGAAGTGATGGTACTTCCCCGAGCTCAGCAGCTGTGCTTTTCTAAAATTAAGTCCAATGTTGTCTAATGTCTGTGTCAGGACAGTCAGATAGAGACTGCTATAAGACCATGTGACCATACAGCCCTGCGCCATGGTAGAGCTGCCAGTGACTAAACCGTAAACCCCCTTAGATGGATGCCGAGTCATCTCTTGGTAAGTGTCTGGATAACTTACAGGATGAAAAACAAGAGCTGTAAAAAAGGGCGGCTCCCATGATGGGATAACAGGTCATCCAGGGATGAGAGCCCTAAACTCTCAGGTGGCAACTTTATAACTACAAGTCCTCAATGGTGGACCTCATCTTCTCAATAGCTGAGAAAGGGGAGTAAAGGCAGCTGAACAGAGATCTCGAGTTGTGTAGGATCCCTTGCTACTGGACTAAGAATCATAAACCGTCAAGAATTGTGTGGCTCCTGTGAAACAGCATCCCCACATTAAAACAAGTCATGTACAGGTGTCCTCTTATTCATTTCCCAAGCATTTACAGAAAGACCTCTGGTGACTGGCAAGTGGCATCAGAAGCAAGAATCTGAAGTCTGGAAGCTTTAGTCACGTTCTGGCATGGATGGTGGTGAATGCATGATGGTCGTCTATGCTTTTGAACTGAGGCGTAAGAGCATTTCGGCAACAGCATTCGTGACTAAATGTTCCTATCCAGGAACCACTCTGGTTACCCCGCATTGGGAAGGGGCTAGAAAAG
Source organism: Eptatretus burgeri (assembly GCF_056783735.1). Classification (NCBI taxonomy): domain Eukaryota; kingdom Metazoa; phylum Chordata; class Myxini; order Myxiniformes; family Myxinidae; genus Eptatretus; species Eptatretus burgeri. The sequence goes on from NC_140968.1 coordinate 22,090,184, forward strand.
GTGCCCTAAACATAGTCTGTCTGCATCATTTTTCCCTGACTGGGTAGCCACACACCATGGGGTCACCACTTTAGCGGTCAAGACCATATACTTAATTAGATTTGGAACTCAGAATATCCGTACTCTTCTGCACAACTTGAACAACGACCGACCAGAAAGAAAAACAACCAAAATTTCCCGAGAGTTGAAAATATTTGAAATCGACATTGCTGCACTATTTGAAACCAGACAATCAGGTGAAGGACAACTTAAACAACAAGAAGGATACACCTTCTTTTGGAAAGGAAAATAAGAAGAGGAGAGACGTATTCATGGGGTCAGCTTTGCCATTGAAAATAAGACTAAGAAACAAACTTTTGGAACTGGCTATGGGCCACCTGGATGCCACTCCAGGTACCATTTGTCAACAACCAGAATGCCAATGTAATCAGTGCTTATGCACCAACTGTTGATACTGACAAAGTGACCAAACACTGCGTGATGTCTCTAAATATGATAAACCTTTGTCATTTTTGAAGGCATCAGTGCAAGAGTTGGGCATGATTCTGATCTTTGGGAAGGAATCATGGAGAAAGAAGGTGTGGGGAAGATGAATTCAAATGGGATGCTCCTTCTGACAAAATATGTGTAGCATGAGCTTGTCATAACAAATAGCCTATTCTGATTGAAGAATAAAGTCAAGACATCGTGGCAGCATCTATGCTCAAAGCACTGGCACCTGATACATTACAGTACATCATTGTCCATGCTTGTGATTGCAAAGATGTACGAATAATGAAAAAAAACAAAAAACATGACCAGTGCTGATGATGACAGGACTGATCATCGTCTTATCTGCTCCATCATGTTGATCAAGTTTACCATGAAGAGATCATCGCAGATAAAGAAAGGCAGAGGTCCAATTCAAGGTCAAAAACCGGCATATAAGGCAGCTAAAGCAGTTCAGAGAACAATTAAAGACTTAAAGAACAAGTGGTGGTCAGAAACGGCGAAGGAGATGTAGCATTTTACCAATGTTCATGATTCATGTGACCTCTCCAAAGTGACAAAATCTGTCTATGGGCCTTGCACTCACAGTACAAATCCCATGAGATACAAGGGTGGGCAAACTTTCCTTAAGGACCGGAATTCCATCAATGCGCAATGGAAAGACCACTGCCAGGAACTCCTTAATTGTGATATCATAGTTGATGAAGATGCCCTTAATTCCATCCTCCAACAACCAGTCCAAGCAGTTCTTTGATAACTTCCCACCATCAACGAGGTCAAAAGGCAATCAAAGGATTGGAGAACAACAAAGCAGCAGGAGCTGCTTGGATTCCAGCAGAGCTTTTCAAAGAAGGTGGAGAAGAGTTTATGCATCAGCTTTATGTCTTCAGCTGAATAATCTGGGATGCTGAAGAATTCCAAAGTGAACTGACAGATACTATGAAAGGAATCATCTTCAAGAAGGATGACAAAGCTGTTTGCGGAAACTACTGAGACATATCCCTTCAAGCATATCATGTTGTATGAAAAGATTTCCTGCCAGGATTGCTGTGTGGTTTCAGACCTAACTGCAGAACAACAGACATGATCTTCTTCTGCACTGTCTTCTTTGACCTAACAAAGACTTTTGATTCTGTTCCTCATGCGACCTCATGAAAGGTCCGAAGGAAAATTGGTTGTCTGCAAAAATGTATCACCATATTACACCTGCTTAATGACAACACATCCACTGTTGTCCTTCGTAAATGTGCAAAATTGAACATTTTGATGTGAAAACAGATGTTAAGCAAGGTTGTCTCATCACCCCTACCGACACCGTTATGTGTCGAGTACTAGCATACTTCTGCTCATTAAGGACAAGTTCCCCCATTGGTGTTCAAATCACCTACATAATGGATGGGCAACTCTTTAATCTCAATCGGCTACGATCTAAGGGGAAAACCACCACGACCTCAATAATTCAACTGCAACTTGCAGATGATGCCTCAGTTTCTGCTCACTCAGAAGATCTCCAAACCATTGTTCATATATTCTCTGAAGCTTCTATAAAAATATGCCTCTCTCCAAAAATAAAGAAGACCCAGGTCTTCCATCACCCCACACCAATTGTTACAGAGCAAGAAGCCCCACAGATCCAAATTGATGGACAAATCCTCAAGAATGTAAATCACTTCCCATAATTTGGCAGTATTCTCTCATCCAAAGCTGATATTTATGAGGAGATCCAGCAACATCGACAATGCACTAGTGTAGCCTTAGGTCAGATCGGGAAGAGAATATTTGAAGACAATGGACATCAGGGTCTCAACCAAGCCCCTTGTGTATCAGGCTATTGTCATCCCAACCCTGTTGTATGGAGCATAGCCTTGGACTACTTGTCATAGATGACACCTTCAGGCATTATAACAGTCCCATCAATGCTTCCTGTGAAAAATCTTGAGAATCAAGTGGGAAGACAAATGTTCCAACAGCAGTCCTTTCACAGAAGCCAACATCACCAGTATTGAGGCCATATTTATCTACCATCAACTTTGTTGAGTTGGAAATGTTGTTTGGATGCTCGATATATGCCTTTCCACAGCAGGTTCTCTTCTCTTAGCTCAGAGAAGTGCAGCGGACAACAAACGGGCAGAAGAAATAGTTTAAAGAGGTCCTGAAAGCCACCATGAAGAAATGTAATATCAAAACCAACACCTGGGAAATAGCTGCCCTTAATCACCCACAGCAGAAACTGAAAGCCTGGGAAGGTTGCAAAAACTTTGAAGAAAGCAAACATCAGTCAGAGAAAAATAAGCAAAGAAGGAGAAAGGAAAGAGCAGTGCAATGTTTCAACAACCATGAACCTCCACTTCCATCTGGAAATAGTTGAAAGGGGGTGGGGGGGGTGAGGAGGGTAGATACTACCAAGGCAAAATGTGTGGGTCGAAGATAGGTCTCTTCAGTTACCCACAAACCCATAGGACTTAATAGAAGAAGCCAACATCTGACATGCATGCAAGGGATACATGATGATGATGATGATGATGTCTCTGTATGCATGTGGCAAACGTGTTAATGGTAGAACCTTTTGCTCTGATGAAGGATTAACACCCAAAGTTTCTCTTTGCTTCCCACAGTGATTTTCATATGTTGATCAACATTCTGGTGACTCTATCCATAATTATAAAGTCAATTTCATACCATTTATAAAGTCCATAAAACACTATTTAACACTACTCGAATTAGCATTTTAGTTATGTATTCCATTTTTCTTCCAAGGTTCTTCAAATCACTTAATGACCACAACCTGCAAAACAGGGTTCAGCACAACAATCAATGACGGCAATTTGTGAGAATGCTTGCAAGCTTCTCGGCCTTGTCATCTCAACCTCATTCTGTGGATTAAAATGTATCATCGATCGTTTTAGAATGTAAATAGACCGATTCACAGGTTCCTGTTGCAACAGTAGGATGGCAAACAACACAGGGAAATAAATTACAACAAGCTTCTCATGGGAATATCATTTCCTGGGACTTGTCTGTCAAAAGACTGCATTTTGGTTGCCTGGCAGGAAATTTTCTTTTCTCAGAATGATGGCAATACAGTATACGACTGTTATTACATGTTGATGCAAGGGGAATATATAGAAAAATAAAAATCTAACAGAGGCAATAATGTAACGGCTGCTGGTTGACTAAACAGGTTATCCTCCCAGGTGCACATATAAAACAATAAACGAAATAGTTCAGGGATAGTTATGTTCGCAATTGTGATAAAATTTTGAAAGGTCTTGGTCTTCTATTTTAATAAAGGCAGCAGAGATTAACATCTTTCCAAAGGAATTGTTCAGGATGGCTGCACAATAACATGCAGTAACTAGAAGGACACTCGGTAGAGCGCACACCTCCACCATGTAATGCCTGATCCACGAGAACATATCGGACCCAATACATTTTTGAAATATCATGCTACACAGTACTGTACTATATCGTTTTTGGCCCTGTCTCTCAATGGTGAAGAATTACTTTAAAAATTAAATAATTCTTGTTTCCAGATCCGGATTCGGATCTTCACCAAAATATAATCAGTTCGTCCTTGACATGCACTGAACCTGTCCACAAAATTTCGTCCAGATCCGTCAACAACTTTTTGAGATATCCTGCACACAAACAAACAAACAGACAAACGAAAAGACACACAAACAGACAGAAAAGGGGACAACATAACCTCCTTCACCTTCGGTGGCAGAGGTAATAACGACAGTCAATGTTTCATCAGATTAAATTAAAAAGATGAGCACAGTCAGGCTGTGATGTTGTTGAATTGTTTTTTTGGCATTGATCGAGTTAGTCAACCGTATTGTTGTAAATTTGATAAATTTGGTGGCATTCATATCATGATTTATATATCATGATATGAAAAAAATGCTATAAAGATACAGTATGTACATGTATTGTTCCATTTGTAGAGGGGGTGGTACATATGTAGACAAGCTGGTAGGCGTCATGGCTGCTCGCTCGAGATGGAAAGCTGTCCGACGCGACTAGCCGATATTCATGTACATGCTATCAATCAATTTAGCACAATAAATATGATTATCACAGCCCTCTTAGTTTGCGCCCAGAAATCCGCTTGTGAAATTTCAGGCATGTTTCCAAAGAGACTCTAACAAAAGGCAGCCCTGGTAATTCCATTTATCGAGTCGCGAAAATTTTACTTTTTTTACATGATGCTGTAAGACATTCTCCTTGGGCACAAAAAAACAGATCCCTCGGAGGTCCAGTTTCGGAGGTATTGATTTTTTTATACAGTCCACAATAAGTGTACAATGTACGATAAAGTATTTTAGCTGTTGCTAAGCCACGGAGGTGTGCATAGCAACCATTCATTTTTGTGTACATGCTAGCCACATTGTACACATTTCACCCAAGTTTCATCAAAATCAAACTCTTTCTCTTGGAGATATTCGCAATTAACCGTTTCTGAAATGTTCGACATGTACTCGACCAAAACCTATCTCCTCCTACAAATATTTTTTGTTAGGGCTGCAAATTGGCATGAAGGGAGCTAGATAGATTGTGCACAGAACTCTAAGCTTCGATTTTTCGATTTTTTTTTGATTTTTTTCGATTTTTTGACCACTTTAAAGGGCCGTTGCTATGCCGTTGCTCAACAATTGGATTTTTTTTTTACACTCAACGACTTTTAAACGGTACCACTCAGCTATTTTCATTGTTTACAATGAACGATTAAAATTGCTGTCACTCGCCTTTGTTTTTTGACGCTGGCGCTTGGAAATTTTAATCGTTTCTATTGAACGTGCTAAATCGCTCAAACTCCACTATTGAAAGTAGACGCTTGCGCTCAACAATTGGATTTTTTTACACTCAACGACTTTTAAACGGTACCACTCAGCTATTTTCATTGTTTACAATGAACGATTTAAATTGCTGTCACTCGCCTTTGTTTTTTGACGCTGGGGTTTGGAAATTTGAAGCGTTTCTTCTGAACGTGTTAAAACACTCAAACTCGACTATTTTAAATAGACGCTGCCGATGGACAATTGGAATCATAGCCAAGCTAGACATCGAAGTGTGAACATCCTCGTCATGCCGAAGAAAAGTTTGAAGAATGCTGCAAATAAGTATCCTGGCCGTGGCCGTGGACGCTGACGCAAGGACGATCCATTATACCGACGTCTTTCAGCCTATGAGTAATTTAAAAGTAACGTCTGTCGACGTGTGGCAACGATCGCGTAACGTGCCAACAACACGTTAATCATAGGTTATAAATAAGTTTCAGGTACGCTAAACATTACCTTGGCGTGTCTCAACTTATGATTAACTTACAAGTAGCATGTGTTGACGTCTGTCAACGATCGCAGACCGTGCATACAACTTGTGGCCAGCGTAGCGGAACGTGTGAGTCATACGCTGGCATACGTCGTGAAATTTCAAGCATGCAAAAATTTGAGGACAACCGAAAAGTACAACGTTTAAAGCCAGCGTACAACGACGTATGGCAGTGTTTTTCAGCGTGCTCTCAATGTTATCAAAACTTACCCATAACGTATTCAATGTGTGCCAGCGTTTTAGAAAAAAATTTCAAAAATCGGCATACATTGGCTAAAACGTCAAGGTGTGACTGGGCCTTAAGGTAAGAGTGAGAATGAGGTGAGTACGTAGAAGATAATTAGATAGACAGATTAAGTGAAGAGGATGTGCATAAGGCACGTCAGATTGCACACCGACGTTGGGCTAACTTTGACAATAGATCGGCAAATGTTGGAACAGTCATAAGCTGATTTCCAACGTCGGTCCTAGGTTGGCAATATGGTGTAAAAGCCATCCGACGTTGCGCTGACATTGGCCCGAGACAAGATTACATTGGGCTAACGTCGGCAGCCAATGTTGGCTCAATGTCGGTGTGCTATTTGGGACAGGAATGATGGGAAAAATAATCTTTACCTGTGTCTGTTTCTTGTATATTCTTGCACAATATATGTATTGTTACGTTTGAGGGGGGGGGGGTATGCATTCAAAGGGTAATTGGGATGTTTAATTAGGTATGCCATGCTGTTCGAGTTTACCAGGATCTCGATGCAATAAGTAGCAATTCAGTGGTGATAAGTTGTCTAGTAAATGTTCATTTCTTCAAGGGGGGAATGATAATTGTCACGTAATTAGATAAGGACACGGGATAGGGTAAGTGTGTCTGCGTAAACCCCTTTTAGTAGTCCCTGGAGGGTGGCCGTGACGTCACAGGACAGTGCAGCGGATGGCTCCGCCCCGTGATCACGATTGGCAGAAGGCGACGGCGGTGGGCCAATAAACGGCTCAATTGGAAGTGACGAGGACAAGAGGATAAAAAGGTTCTGTTCAGGGTCGAAAAGAAAGAGGAAGAAGATCGGGACAAAAAGATCGTGTTTTTTTGGTGTGGAGGCTGTTGCGCGGGAAGCGTACTTGTTGTGCTGATTCGATCGTGTTCTTCATCGTGTCTTGGAGCCTTGCTGAGCCTCGTGCCTCACCTTGGTTGGCTCTGGGGTTCTGCTGACTCAGAGTACGGGGTCGAACGGCGGGCGGACCTGCCTCCCTCTCCTGCTCGCAATTTGGCGCCAGAACTGGTTCCCTGGCGGCTGTGAGCGGACTTGGGCCAGGACCAGGAGGTCGACAGCACCACGGTTTCTCCTGCCCCCCCACCCCCCTGACGAGAGCAAGGCCAGCTCGTCCGACGCTGATCCAGGGACAGTTGCGTCCACACCACGGTCCAGCCTGACCACCAGAAGTAGCTACGTTGTGTGTGTGTGTGTGTGTGTGTGTGTGTGTGTGTGTGTGTGTGTGTGTGTGTGTGTGTGTGTGTGTGTGTGTGTGTGTGTGTGTGTGTGTGTGTGTGTGTGTGTGTGCGTGCGTGCGTGTACTTGGCGCCTTAGAGGGTTTGAGAATTGTATATTCATTGGAATTGTCTGTGTTTTTCCCCACGCGCGATCCCACACCATCCCGTCGAATCGCCCCGGATCCCTTTTCTTGCCGAGTCTTGTTATTTCTGGTTAATAATAAAAACAAATAAACATCATCAACTCAGTGAAAAGTGACTCGTGCCACCTTCCTCGTCCCATTTGCGGTAGAGCGATTAGAACCGCCATGTTTGGGTTATAAATAAATAAACCGCCTCCATTGTTTCGGCTCATTCTACGTTGGCGGGACTGTTCAAGTCCCGTGGACGTCACAGTATATATTTACTACAACATGGGCAACTTGCCTTTCCATTTACATGTGCAGAGCCAAGTGATGCCTGCACAAGGCCGAGAAGAGCTTCCACAAGGCCTTCACACTCACGGAGCCGACGCCTTGCTTCTTCTCCAGCAGAGCTCACATTCCTGAGTGCAAAGGGAGTGGGTTGTGATGAAGAAATAGGTGATTGGAAGTCAGAAAAATAACATTGAGATGACATAAAACAATGGACAGAAGATAGTAATTCATTGCTTTCCTTCATTTAGTTTATTTGGTTCACTCTGGTCTTGGCTTCTGAAAATGCATCATTCAGTACTGAACATCCTGAAAAGAGATTATTTATGACTTTGGTTACTCTTTTGGCAAATATACATATGTTTACTTGGCATGCTATATGCAAATGATATTGTCACTGCATATAAATTTAAATTACTCCATTTATTTTGGAATGCAAGTTAATCCAGATAACTTTCCTATTCAGATGCACAAACATTCTTACTCAAGGCACTATAACATTCATTTACAAGGATATAGCAGTTACTTTAACATGACTACCACTACTACCACTACTAATCCGCATGCCCAACTCAGGGGCATAGCGACCCCCATAACTGTCGGTCTTCCACCTACTGCCAACATTCACATGGGCTCAAGCCAATCTGTGATGCGCATTGGCGTAACCAAGAGAGTCTTTGGCGTCCTCGAGGATGGAGTTAGGTTTGATTGGATCAGTGACCATAGTAAAGGTTTGTGGCAAATTCCAAGGAGATATGGGCCGGTACATGTTCGCTTCAGTGGCGGACATGTTCATAAAGGGAATAGCGTCTCCTTGCAATGTAGAGTGCGATGGGGCTAAGTCTAGTGATCTCACAAATGGTCCTGTTTGAGACTCGGTCATACCATCGAACCCCAAGGATGCGGCGTTGACCGCATATGGAAAACTTGCAGGGTCTCTTTGTCCTTTTTCAAAACTGTCCAGGTCTCACAGCCGTAGGGGAACAAGTAGGAGGCATGATCTGTAAATGTGGAGCTTTGTTGGTGAACCAAGACAGTGCTGTTTCCAGACAGCATCTCATTGCTCCATAACAGAGCCAGCCATGTCGATTTGTCGACACACATCAGGGCTGCAGTATCCAGATGAATGAATATTGGAGCCCAAGTAGGTGAAGTGGTCCAATGACTCCACAACTATGCCAGAGATAGGTACTAGTAGGAGGGAGGGATCAATTGCAGCATTCTGTATCTTGGTTTTTTTCCATGAGGGTTTGAGGCCTAAGCTTTTAGCAACTGATTCAAAGCAGTTGAACACAGCTAGCCAGTGGGCAGTGTCTCTCACAAATATAGCAGCATCATCTGCACACAATAGCTCGGTGACGACTTATCTACCAACACCAATTCCAAAATGATCTGCACTCCTTGACATTATCCAGTCCATGGCACAACGGAAGAGGAAGGGAGCAAGGACGCAGCCCTGACAATGTCCAGAAGATGTGGGAAAAGAGATAAGTCAATGTCCACTCTAACGTAAGCTATTGTATCTTCGTGAAGGTTATGGATAAGGTTGAAAAGTGATAATGGAACTCCATTGCTCTCAACACCTTCCATAGGAATGTCTGATCAACTGAGTGAAATGTGGCCTTCAGGTCGACATATGCCACATTTAATGGGTGCTGAAATTCCCGAAGCAATTCTGTGAGAAGGCAAAGGGCCAGTATGGCATCCATAGTCGACCTGTTTGGGATGAAACCAGATTACTGGGGGTGTCTACTTTGTAGCAGGGGGGAGTAAATATGGTTCAGAAGAACATGAGCAAATACTTTCCCAGGGACTGAGAGCAAGGTGATGGGTGAGAGCTACTGCAGTTAGTGTGAGGACCTTTGCCTTTGTAAAAAAAAAACATGACCGTTTTTACAGCCATTTTTCCCTGCTATGCAGGGGTTAGGCTTTTTCTTGAGGCAATGTTTTATGGCCGGATGCCCTTCCTGACGCCAACCCTGGTCGCCTCTTACGACAAACAGGGATATGGTATACCTATTCTAACCGGGGCATAGGACCTTTGCCTTTGTAGATGCAGAATATTATACTATTGTTCAACTCTCGTGGAACATGGCCAGAATTCCAGACATTTATGAAAAGGTCAGGTCAGCAATGGGAACATGCACCAGAGCAGCGCATTGTTGTGTCCACTTTCTGCCGGAACGCCAGGGGCCTCTGTCTGGCCATCCCCCAGGCAGATGCCTGGCTCATCCCCATCTCCTTGAGATGCCAGCAACTTGCTGCAATCATGAGTCACATGGTCGGCCCGTTGGCCACCTCCACCCAAGAGGCTCCCTCGCTGACAGAATCTGGTGAGCAGGATCAGGTCAGGTCAGATATGGGAGCATGCACTGGAGCAGCGCGTCCACTTTCTGCCGGTACTCAAGGGGTCTCCGTCTGGCCATCCCCCAGGCAGATGCCTGGCCTATCCCTCTCTCCTTGAGATGCCGATCAACCTACTGAAAACCACAAGGCATGTGGTCAGCCCATGGGCCTCCTCCACTCACGAGGCTCCCTCGCTGAGAAAATGTGGTGAGCAGGATCAGCGTCAGGAAAACGAGCCACATGTCCATACAGCTGTAGCTGACACTCACAGACTATGCAGGTAACAAATCTCATTTGATTCCCTCTCAGCAACTGCTCGTTGGACACAAAGTCTGACCAACGATAACTAAGGATTCTCCAAAGAGACCTGGTACCAAAGGAATTGAGTTTCTGTCTCAGATCCCTGGGAAGAGTCCAAGTCTCATATCCATAGAGCAAGACTGGAAGCACCAAGGACCTGAAGATGTGGACTTTTATTCTCCTGCACAGGTACTGACAAGCACCACACCCCATGATACAGTAAATCCATGACTCCCCATGCCTAAGACATCTATTGACCTCTGGCTCACAGCCAGCAGAGACATGAATATCACTGCCAAGGAAAGTGAATCTTCCGGCTTTTGAGGCAACGGCTGTTTCTCTGAGTGGTCTCTGCCGACTTTCTCAAAGTTGTTTCCGGTAGTTATTTGTCGTGTTTTGACTGTTTATTTTGTAACCCACATGTTTACTGTGTTCCTAGTTCGGTTTGGTTTCAAAATTTGTGGTATTTTGTGAGTTTTCGTCGATCTTGCCATATTGGGTTTCCTTGAGGCCTTCCCATCTTTCCTCTCCCAGTGCACGGCCGATTTTATTTGTATTTTCTCCCTACTACCATCAGTTCTTATTTTCTCCACTTTACCGACTGCCCCCCTTCTATCCCTCCCAACTCCAACCTCTGTTTCTTGTCCTAAAATTAAAAAAACAATCACAAAACAAAAAAAAAAACAACAACCATTTTTCCCTCCATACCCTTTCCCCACATATCCATGAGAAGACTTTTTTTTCCTCCTTCTGCCATCATGCTATCTTCCTTCTATTTGAGTCAACCCACTTTCACCATATACCGTCACGATTTCTTTCTGCAACCTTCTATTACCTAATCTTACCGAATCTTCAAAAATCCATGAAAAAAATTGTTTCTTTATATCCTCTCACTAAACACCTTCCGCAACCATGGGTTTCTCTACCCTTTCTTCTTACTGTTACTTTTCAGACCCCCAGTTTCCTTTTTTTCCCCAAATTCAGTGCCAATTCACCTCACCGACTTAAATCTACCTCCTCATAACCCCTCACCTGTTATTTCCTCTCCTTACCCCTCCCATCTTGCCCCTCATTCTCCCTCAACTCTTAGCACCTCTTCACTGTCTTCTGCTTCAGTATCAGCTCCAACTCTGTTGTCCCAAAGTATGTGGTGCTCTAACATCAGTGGGCTCCATTCTGACATAAAAGATATCTCCCTCTCTCAATCACTACACTTGTCAAAACCACAAACATACTCCTCCTTTTCTCTCATCTCACCTCCCCCTCTTCCCAACCCCTGAAATGTTGTACCCCCCCCACCTACTCCCTTCTTCACCATACGACCACCAAGTCTCATCTTTCTCCTCTCCACACCTCTCCCATCACCCTTCCTGCTCCTTGGCCATGCCTGCTCTTATCGTCTCGCCCCGCTCTTCAAGCTTCCGTC
>NC_140968.1:22106968-22264468 GCF_056783735.1 Eptatretus burgeri
ATAGAGAGGTAGGTAGGGAGGGGAGAGACAGAGACAGAGGGAGACAGAGACAGAAAGAGAGAGAGGGAGAGAGAGAGAGAGAGAGAGAGAGAGAGAGAGAGAGAGAGAGAGAGAGAGAGAGAGAGAGGAGAGGATGCATGGGGAGCGAGGAAGAGGTTGAGGAAGGAAGGGAGCGAGAAAGTGGGAAGCGAGAAGGGTGGGGGGGGGGAGAAACCTCTCTGTTGATTGCATATACAGTACAAAGTTTAATTTAAAAACTGTTGAAAAATGTGACAGTAATTGCCTTTTTTGGTATTTGACCCTTTGACCCCGCCACAGGTGGCATGGCCAAAAGTAATACTGTTCTTGCACCTCCGTGCCATGTGGTTATTATTACTACTAAGTTTGGTGAATCTCTGCCCAGCCGTTTAGGAATAAATAGCATGACGGACCGATAGACGGATGGGCGGACACACAGACAGACAGATGGAGCCGATTACGATATCCCCCATTTTTTTCAAAAAGCATGGGGATAATTACTGTTCAAGGTATTCTCCAATTATGAGTGCACACACTTTTGCCAGTGAAGAGGAAAATTTTCATTTGCCTAAAGTATAGAATTATTAAGGATACAGGAGCCTGCAAAAGTATTCACACCCTAACAATAATGCCACATTTAGATGGAAGACAAATTACGTCGAAACAATTTTTCAAATGAACTTTTTTATTCATAACTGAAGAGAACAAATTAAACTGTTGTAGTTGAAGGAGGTTACATGTCAGGAACACATGTAAAAAAACATGCAAATCAAATTTCACTGGTTGCAAAAAATATTCAGCCCCTTAGGTCAGTAATTGGTGGAAGCACCTTCAGCAACAATGACTGCGACGAGTCTTTTTGGGTAGGCCTCTCCCACCTTCGCACAGTGAGATGGTAAAATCTTTGCTTATTTTTCATGTGAAAATTGCTCCAGTTCTGCAAAGTTTGATGGGTATCATAGATGGACTGCAATCTTCAAGTCTCACCACAAATGTTCAAGTCAGGACTTTGATTGGGCCACTCAAAAACATTAATTTTTTTCTTATTCAGCCACTGCAGTGTGGTTTCAGTTTTATGCTTCGGATCATTGTCCTGCTGAAATGTGAATCTCTTACCCAGTTTCAGATTCATGGTGGACTCAAGCAGGTTTACATCAAGGATTCTCCTGTACTTCGCACCGTCCATTGTCCATTCTATCCTGACAAGCTTGCCAGTCCCTGCTGATGAAAAGCAGCCCCATAACATGACGCTTCCACCACCATACTTGACAGTAGGGATGGTGTTGCCTGGGTGATGTGTAGTGTTAGGCTTGTGCCAGACAACACTTTTTAATTTAAACCAAAAAGTTCAATTTTTGTCTCGTTTGACCACAAAACATTTCTCCACATCCCTGCAGTATCATTAAGATGCTTTTTTGCAAACTCCATAAGAGCTTTTAGATGCGTCTTTTTCAGTAATGGCTTCTTTCTTGCCACCTGTCCATGCAGGCCAGCATTGTGAAGGGAATAGGATATTGTTGATTGATGAACACTGACCCCAATCTCAGACATAGAGCCTTGTAGATCTTCCGAAGTCATTGTTGGATTTCCAGTGACGTCCTGAACCAGTTTCCTGCTTGCCTGGTTGATAATTTTGGATGGGTGACCTGATCTGGGTAGAGTCTGGGTGGTATGATATGTCTTCCACTTCTTAATGATGGATTTCACCGTACTCAAAGGGATAATGAGTGACTTTGAAATATTCTTATAACCCTCTCCTGAACGGTGCTTCTCCACCACTTTATGTCTGACTTCTTTGGAAAGCTCCTTGGTCTCATGTTTGCCTTGTTATTTGACCAAGTGAGTTGCACCTTAAAACTCCTTAGATAAGTGAGGGAGCTTAATTTTAAAATTCAAAGCAATGATTCCATGCAGGTAAAACCTATTCCACTTATTTGATAACCTTTAAAACAAATAATTTTCTCCTGAAGCGATTTAGGGTTAATTCGGCAAAGGTATTGAATACTTATGTAGCTGAGAATCATCTGATTTCTGCTGTTAACCTAACTTATTCACATTTTGTTTGCAATTTTTAAAAACTTTATCACTTTGGAGAAGTTCATGAAGACTTTCTCCTTCTCTACCTCCTCACCATCTCACCCCACCTCCTTCTCACCCCCCGCTCGTTATCTCACCCCACCTCCCTCTCGCTCTTCCCCCTCTTTCTCCTTCTCTCCCCTCTCGGTATCTCACCCCACATCCCTCTCGCTCTTCCCCCTCTTTCTCCTTCTCTCCCCCCTCGGTATCTCACCCCACCTCCTTCTCGCTCTTCCCCCTCTTTCTCCTTCTCTCCCCCCTCGCCATCTCACCCCACCTCGCTCTCACTCTTCCCCCTCCTTCTCCTTCTCCCCCACTCGCTATCTCACCCCACCTCCCTCTCGCTCTTCCCCCTCTTTCTCCTTCTCTCCCCCACCTCCCTCTCGCTCTTCTCCCTCTTTCTCCTTCTCTCCCCCACCTCCCTCTCGCCCTTCCCCCTCTTTCTCCTTCTCTCCCCCCACCTCCCTCTCGCTCTTCCCCCTCTTTCTCCTTCTCTCCACCCTCAGTATCTCACCCCACCTCCCTCTCGCTCTTCCCCCTCTTTCTCCTTCTCTCCCCCCTCGCTATCTCACCCCACCTCCCTCTCCCTCTCGCCCTCCCTCCAAATCCCCTCGTTCTCTCTCTCTTTCTCTCTCTCTCTTTCTCTTTCTCTTTCTCTCTCTCTCTCTCTCTCTCTCTCTCTCTCTCTCTCTCTCTCTCTCTCTCTCTCTCTCTCTCTCTCTCTCTCTCTCTCTCTCTCCTCACTCTCGTTCCCTCTTCTGTCTCCCCTCTCTCTTAGTATTCCCATCAGCGAAGCGACGGGTGGTCTTGTAGTGATGTGGAGAAGACATACATACTGACACACACCACACACACACACACACACACACACACACACACACACACACACACACACACACACACACACACACACACACACACACACACACACACACACACACACACTCACACACACACAATAGATTGTAATAATATTTTAACTAAGTTACTCTGAAAAATTTCCACTCAATGTTTGCCTCCACCACCGAAGGTGAAGAAGGTTATGTTTTCACCCCTCTCTGTCTGTTTGTGTGCAGGATATCACAAAAAGTTGTGGATGGATTTGGATGAAATTTGGTGGACAGGATGGGCGTGTGACAAGGCCGAACAGATTAGATTTTGGTGAAGATCCGAATTTTTAAAGTGATTCTTCACCATTGAAAGATCGCGCCAAAAACGATATATAACACGATATCTCAAACATGTATTGGGCTCGATATGTTCTACTGGATCAGGCATTGCGTGGCGGAGGTATGTGCCCTACCAAGTGCCCTTCTACTTTTTTTCACTGTGAAAAACGCATTTCCATTTTAATACATTCAGTCAATCGTATTTTGCGAAGTGTGGTGTGGTGTCGCGTGGCTACTTGGTGTGGTGTCGCTTTTAGTGGTGTTAACCTTAAATGAATACTGTATCATGTGATGGCTTTGCTAATAAGACTCCGTCACTGCTAGGCTGGTTGACTTTCCATCTTCAAATCCTATGAAGAGTAATAAACTTAGGGGGCGTTAATGTAGGATAAAAACAACCCAGTTAATCCTTTTTACTTTGAAATTTAAATTTCACATTTCTGAATACCACCAGTCACTATTGATCATTAATATAATGTGCAGCCAAGATCTTCTGGTAGGCATGAGGCCTGACTCAATTAGAAAATTTTGCAACTCAGATCTCCTTTCATGGATTGTCTTCTCAATTGCATCTGGTAACAACTTTCTTGCTAAACTTTGCTGCTCTGATCATGTCCTCCCTAAGACTGTCGTCATCTCCCCTGCAACTGATATCGATTCCCTTGCGATATGTCCATCTCCCCTGCAACTGATATTGATTATTGGGAATGCTTTCACAAATGCTTGGTGTCTGTCTCTCCATGTCTGTCTGTCTGTCTGTCTGTCTGTCTGTCTGTCTGTCTGTCTGTCTGTCTGTCTGTCTCTCTCTCTCTCTCTCTCTCTCTCTCTCTCTCTCTCTCTCTCTCTCTCTCTCTCTCTCTCTCTCTCTCTCTCTCTCTCTCTCTTTCTCTCTCTTTCTCTCTCTTTCTCTCTCTTTCTCTCTCTTTCTCTCTCTTTCTCTCTCTTTCTCTCTCTTTCTCTCTCTTTCTCTCTCTTTCTCTCTCTTTCTCTCTCTTTCTCTCTCTCTCTGGTGCACATGTTAATTCCCTCCTTCCTGCAACTATTACATACATCTTTTCTTGGCATTGGTACATGAAGACATGTGTCACAGGGCAGTTGCTTACAAGTAGCTCGCTTTCTCGACGAGGAAGGCAAACCCAGCTGGGAGAAACCTTATATCACTCCACAAAACCTATGACAACGGTATCGCTGTCTTCAGGTAAGTCAGACTACAAGACCAAGTTCGTCTCAAATCTGAACTCTCTGACCTGTCTCTCCCTGGCTGGTGAAAACTGATAGTTCCACAGCTTCAAAGCAGACATTGCACATGACAAGGCAAAACGTTTGAATTTGGTATTTGCTTCCAAAGCAAGAATATGTGGAATCCAAGGCTCTGAAAGTCATTGTCATCACCCATCAAGAAGCTGTCACACAATTCATCTTGCTTTCTCAGCGGCGAATGGTTGCTGGTCTTGTGATTTTCCATTGTCTCTCGTCCATTCTTGCTTCCCCTGCCATTTCATTCATCCACCCCTCCGCAGCTCTAGCCAGGTGGATGCAATCATCCAGCAACCCCCTTCTTAACAACCTCTCAAAGTACAGGCTCCGTACACCTGTGCATTCCTTTGTCCTTTATCTTCCAGCCTGTAGAATTGCCTTCCTGTTTCTGTCCAAATGTGTTCATCCATCCATTACTTCAAGTAAGTTAGTTTTAGACTTATTTTATTTATCATGAAAAAACACGAAATCCATTTTCCCATACCATTTGCATAAATGACCAATACAAACATTCATCAACGTTAAATTAACATCAAAAAAAAACTAGCACATAAAAAGGATTAAAACTTCAACATTAAAACATGTCAGCAACCAAAACTACAAAAAAACAAGAAATAT
This sequence comes from Eptatretus burgeri, assembly GCF_056783735.1. Taxonomy (NCBI): domain Eukaryota; kingdom Metazoa; phylum Chordata; class Myxini; order Myxiniformes; family Myxinidae; genus Eptatretus; species Eptatretus burgeri. Next base: position 22,112,107 of record NC_140968.1, read on the forward strand.
ACAAGGAAAATAAAGTGAGAGGAAGCGAGGTCTTCCCGTACAAGTGATGTCGAGAAGTGAAGAAGTTCATCGCTATCTCTTGTTGTCTCCCATTTCCATCATCATTTTGTTTTCAACTCCTGAAAACCTCCTGCCATATACTGTGGTTTGGTCATTTCGGTCACGTCTCCAGATTGTCTGCTTGTTTCCTTCTGAAGTCTGTTGGTCAAAACCCCCCTTATCCTGTTAATAGTGCATATGAGCCTTAACTTTGTTTAAAAAAAAGATATTTCCGAAGCATTGATCGATGACAATTGGATTAAAATTTCAGCTCCTGGAATTAGTCACATAATTGGGTTACTTTGATTGCCAAACCAATATACTGTAATTAAAAAAGAAACTCAGTGCAATGCCTGGGAAAACATTTGCCCACTGGACTATACGTTGCATCAAAAATGAGTGACGTCTTTTGGCAATTCCTGATTCTGGTTTTACAGTCTACGCATGATTACTTCTGCCACCGAAGGTGGGCGGAGGTTATGTTTTCATCGCCGTCTGTTTGTTTGTGTGCAGGATATCTCAAAAAGTTGTGGACGGATTCTGGTGGACAGGTTGAGTGTGTGACAAGGATGAACTGATTAGATTTTGATGAAGATCCGGATCCGGATCTAATTTTTTTAAGTGATTCTTCACCATTGAGTGATAGGCAAAAACGATACGTAGCACGATATCTCAAAAAGTTGTACACGGATTCGGACGAAACTTGGTGGACAGGTTGTGTGTATTAATGACAAGGACAAATTGTTTCGATTCTGGAGAAGATCCAAATCCAGATGTGGATATGAAATTAAAAAATAATTTTTGTAAATGATTCTTCACCATTGATAAATGAGGCCAAAAATGACGTACAGCATGACATCTCAAAAGGTTGACAAAACTTGGTGGATGAGTTGCTTAGATGACAAGAACAAGCAGATTAGAATTTGGTTCAAGTCCGGATCCAAAACATAAAGTGTTCAGCCTGGAAGAGGTATGCGCTCAGGTGTTTTGAAAATTTTGGTTCAGGTCAGCAGATCGTGTACACAAAAAAGTACATGGACAGATGATCGGTCATAGACGGATGACCATTTTAATGTCCCCCGTCTCCGACCTTGGCGGAGGGGTGGGGGACAATAAGTTACGAATTTATTGACATTTATAGAATGTACACTACATCGAGGGTCAGAAAACAAAAACAAATCAGTGGGATGCAAAACCTGAACTGTTCAGCCTGGTGGAGGTATGTGTTCTACCGAGTGCTGTTCTAGTTTTCCCATGTTTTGTGTCATTTATGTCGTATTTTTATTTGACATGCCTTTTCCTTTCACACTCGTATTCTCTGAGATGAGATGAGATATAATTTTTACAGGTGTTGCCAAAGCAATCTATTGGCATGGGTTATGCTGGGTGCAGGTGGATTCCCATTGCCTTCCCAGCACTCAAGGCAGGAATTTGTTATTTGTTAAGGGTGCAAGCTATAGCTCGCCTCCTCCTCGTGAAGACAAAACACACACACACACACACACACACACACACACACACACACACACACACACACACACACACACACACACACACACACACATTGATGGCTTTCCCTGCTTGAGAAACACCAGGATGACAGTTTAAGCTGATTCAAGATTCAAACCTGGGGTACATAGCTCAGAGGTGAGTGGACATAGCTTTAAGCCCCTGTTCTTCATTGCAAGGCCCGCGAGCCACCGGTGGCTCCTCATGGCCTAAAGTGTAGCCCCTGACGTGCGGCCGATACAACACAAATGTGAAAACACTCCATCGTAATCTGCCATAAATGCAATCAGTCACCCAATAGTTGCAAATGAGTGTTCCAACGCAAAGCATAAAAGTAACATAACTACATCAGGAAATGGTTGCCATATACAAACAATTACAACTGCAGCCCAGTTAACCACAACGAAGAGTATGTGGAGGTAGGACCTAATAACAGCCATTATGGAGTCCTGCAGGCGGTATGGCGGCCCTCACACTGATGTCTTATCAGCAAAAGTGCCCCCCCCCTCTAAAACAATAGTGAACATCACTGCTCGAAGCTATCCTGCTAGGCAATGCATGAGTATGACTCTGTAAATATGGTTTTTGGAATATATATATATATATATATATATATATATATATATATATTATTTTTAAATCGCTAAAAACTTATTATGGTGTTTTATTGAATTCTACCATTCTACCAATAGAACCTGAACTTCAGATAAATGACACTCTTTCTGACTTCAATATCACAGCAACACGATTGGGGTGGAAGAGTTTCGCGGTGATATTTTCTCACCACAAAGCTGTTTAAATTTTAATAATTTGCTCAATAATTGAGCTTAATCGTGAGATAAAATGCCATTCTGGTGCAGCACTAATAGAATGTGTTGTCTCACAGAAGTTACCATCTTTACAATGAGATGTTAAGTTGACTGTCATGTGTGCATTCATTTGTGGATGCAAAGATTATATATTGTAAAGTCATGCGGTGTGATATTGTAAAGTATTATTATTTACCATGCCTAAAGCTTGGTGTTGGTTTAGTGGTTATGGTGGCTGGCTTGGGATCTTCAGGTCCTGAGTTCGAGCCCTGTTGGCAGCTGAATTAACACCAAGTGGGGTTGATTCAGCCTGTTATCCTTGGCAAAATGTTGGCAAAATGAGTTCAAGTGTACTGGTATAGGGGTACCACATCAGTGGCACAGCCATGCCCCAACAAAATGATAGCTACCCTGCAGCCAAGCTGCTATACGCAATAATAATAATAATAATAATAATAATAATAATAATAATATTTACCATCCCTCCAGTCGTACAGATAAGACATGACAGAAATCAAGAAGTACTGGTTTAGACCGGTATTAGACCAGACCGGTTCAACTTGTTTCATGTTCAAGGCTTTTAGTGGGCGTTCCATGGAAAGCTCATGGCAAATTTAAGTCATGGTTTGGTTAATTTAGTCACTGAAGGTACTTATTATGCAATGACCAAGTAAATACAGGACATTTTTTTTTTAATCACACAAACACTCATAGAATTTTACAAGCTGATGAAGAAAAATAATGAGTCGTTAATTATTGAATGTGAAAACGATAAATCTTATAGGCCACCCCTGCAGAAAAATACAAAATTTGATACCGCGTGATACCCAACTTTTGATATTTTGATAATTTGATACCCAACTGACTGTTCCAAAAACAAAGATAAATAGCATTAATACAAGGAGCTGATACTCCATGTCCCCCTACCTTTTGGGTGGTATGAGGAATAGATATGTGTAATGTGAAAGCTAAATAGTCAACAGTTTTTTTAAGTATCGCAAATACAAGCCAAGTTACCAAGATGGTTGCCATGGCAACAAAATTCAACCAAATTGTAGCTGTGATCTAATTAGGTAGAGATAACGTCATGATCGAGGAATAGATATCTGTAATACGAGAGCTAAATGTTCAACGGTTTTTGAAATATCGTGTGCACAAATGGACATGGACGGATGATCGGTCAGGGACGGATGATCATTTTAATGTCCCCCGCGTCCGACCTTGTCGGAGGGGTGGGGGGGGGGAGACAAAGAGTTACGGATTTATTAACATTTATACATGTACACTATATCGAGAGTGATTTTTTTTAAAAGAAAGAAAAAAGTTAATGTAATTTCTACGGAAATGGAAACGTGTAATTCTCACATGTCCCTGTTGGCATGGAATTCAACAGAACCACGGTGGCTGGTAACAGCCGTGTATCTCATTAGCATGTGCAACAGAGCTGTATAGTGTGATTTACATTCAGACAGAGAAGAACTGTGAAGTATATTAGTAGAAGATGGAATATTGCTCAAATTCGTCACCATATTTTAGGTGGCGGATAAGTTATAACTGTGGATTGGATATATGACAGTCTTGTAAACAGTTCTCGACGCGTAGAATTAACATGTGGAATGCTTTGAGGAGGATCATCAAACATTTCAGGTTTCTCTTGGAAAAGAATTGAAAACATATTTATGTAGAATCTCAGATTTGCTTGTTATTTTTGTGACAAACTCCTTTGAAAGGATAATGACTTTAATTAGCCCCGGCCGATGGGAGTAGTGAAAAATTGTTACTCGACTAGTAAGTCATTCTTCACCATTGAGTGATGAGGTCAAAAAGGATATATAGATAGCACAATATTTCAAAACATTGTGGACGGATTCTGATGAAACTTGGTGGATGAGTTTGGTAAGTGACAAGAACAAGCCAATTCGATTTTGGTTCAGGTTCCGATGCAGATCCGGCCTATCAGTGGGATACAAAACGGAAACCGTTCAGCCTGGTGAATGCATATGCTCTACAGAGTGCAGTTCTAGTTTTAAACGTTTTTTTTCAGAATCAAAAGTCAAAATATTAATAACATGCATCAAACCACATGCATGTCCACCAGTGGAGGAAATGAAGACTTACAGTATTGTTAAAAGGTTAAAACAAGTTGGTTTCCAGGCAAGGGAAATTGAAAATAAGTGAAAGAAAATGATTCTGGGAAAATACTGGTATTGAGGTTTTAAAAAACAGTGAGGTTTTAGAAAATGATGGTAAAAGGCAAACCAGTGGCAAGCTCCCGGCTCTCGAGGTCACTGGCGGTACGGAGGAGGCGAGCAAGACCTGGCACGCCTCCACATGACTGCAGCGCCAGTTTGTTGGCATCGTTGGCTTTGCCATAGACAAGGTTTCGAAGTGCACCGCAGGCTCCACGCCGCACCTCACCTGATCCATGGTCCAGCAGATTGACCAGCAGAGAAATACCACCTAGTTTCCTCACCTGGAAATAAAAAAAAGGAAAATGATAACTTATGCAACATGTTTACAGTTTAATAATAACACATCACATGAAACATGTCATTGATGCACCAGGTCATATAGATACTATAGTATACGTGATTTTTAATGTTTTTATAAAAAAACAGGTTAACAACGCGGTGAATAATGTAGTACAAAAAGGTGTAGCATCTACAATAAACTTGTTTTTATTTATTTATTCCAACTCTCTTTCACTCACGCCATTAAAGAGCCAATATCAACATAATTAATCCATCGTGTCAGCACACCTTAAACATCGAGAAAATAGAAATATCGAATTTATTTGTTATGGTTATTTCAAATAATTTATAAAGCACTTGTTATCTCATAATGGTAGTCATGGCAACAGGCCTCTGCACCATCATGAATGGCAGTTAGTGAACAAGGTGTGAGTAGATGTAGTCCTTCTGCTGATATGTCAGAATATTTTCAAGGGTTAAAATAATTGCCACCCTATATGTAAGAAATAGTGATGAGTTCAATACTTGATTTAGATACATTTAGTATAACTAGCGAAGGAGTGGTCAAAAGACAGATATTTAAGGCCAACCATCATGTTCCTCAACATCGACTGTGATGTCGTGAATGCCAAGCCCATCCATGAAGGCCATAAAGACAAAGAGTATAAAGGGTTGCCAGCATAGTCCTCTTTGGCTATAGATTTCAAAGATATATGGCTAAAGGAAACGGTTCCAAATATTTTCATTTTCCGAGCAAAAACAATTTTTTTTTCAAAGAAAAGTAATTCATGATCAAACCAGCTGTGTAAATGTATCAAGAGGTTTGTGCATTCATAAAATAAATATAACATATAAGGTGTGACAAATGTGTGCTCAGCCTCGCAGTGAGTCAGACTTCTTCTATCCCGAGCTTCGAGTCCGGATCCAAATCCTTATGCCCCAAGTCTGAGTCCAAGTCTGACTCGGTTATGGATTTGAGTCCTCTGTCATTGGAAGGATGACTTAAATGAAGATGAGTTACTAAGTTTTAAAAATAAATTTATTGACATTGAAGGCTCATTTCAAATACAGTTATTGTCCCCTCCCCCCCCCTCCTAACTTCAAAGTGTGGGTGTTCTCTTTTATCCTAAGTGTTTTCCGATAACGCTCCTCAACTTGCAATTTTATTTCCCCCTCTTTGCTTAAGGGGGAAATATAACGAGGAAGAGATCTCTCAATCCTGGCTGCTGCTAAGCCGGACATTGTCTGCTTAACATACGTAATCCCTCTTCCTACAGGACATCCCTGCACCCCGCCTCGGCAGCGGAGTTGCAGTTTACCCCATTTCTCACTCTCCTTGTACTGCTCTTGCACCTCCAACCCACCAGGAATATGTTTGGCTGTGACTTCCCATCCGCTCCAACCTCTTGTTTGTCTGTGGGCTGGACGGTCCTCTTAATAGTGATGACTCCAGTCACATCTTTCTCTCAGATAATGAAGACCAACTTCAAATCACTCGTCCCAACTCTCTAGTCCTCATATGTGGTGATTTCAACTGTCACTATGTCAATTTGCTGGGTATTGGTACCTCTCTCACCAGCCAAGGTATTGCAGCAAAGGACATCTGTGACTCCATCTGTGAACTTCCTGACCTGCTTTTCTGTCAATGGCAAATCTTCCCTTCTGGAATTGATAATGACCAACTTTCCTGCCAGTGTCTCCTCTTCCTCTGCTCCAATTGTTTCATTTGTTCATGTGATTGTGAGAGTCAACATCTCGCTGTCTATTTTAAGAGAGCTGCCTGAGCACCGGTATGTCTGGCAGTTCATTCAGTCTGACTGGCAGGGACTGCAAGCTGCCATCTCACTTCAGGACTGATCGACTATATCCGCCACCCCTGCTATTAATTTGGCCTGGGAATTCTTCCACAGAAACCAGCTCTCTCTTGTGCACAGATTCATCCCATCTCATCTTCAGTTATCACACCCTTCCTCCCACTCATGGTATAACGAATCCTGTGGTGAGGCAAGTGCATTGAAACAACTTGCCTTCTGACCGAAGGTAACCTCGATCACTCCACAAAGCCCTCAACAAGTGTGTCCATTCCCAGGAGAGCCAGAGAACAACATATTGGCAACCTCAAGAATGAAATTTCAAACTTGTCTTCATCAAAGATCTCTCTGGACACTCTGAAAAAAAATCTTCTTTATCTATTTGCTAATGACTCCACCTAATGACATAACTTCCTTCACCCTTCAGATGGGCAGGCAGCAGCCTATTCCCTGTCTGCTGGCCTAGATTGAATCATGAGCTAGTCCTAAACTTGTAATATGTCTTTCAATCCTGACAAATCTCACACTCTCACTATGTCTATTTGAAAAGACCATCTGGGGAACTCTTCCATTTACTTCCTTCCAATCCTTTTGAAGAAGTTCAGTCACTCAACCTTTGGAGTTCACCATTAGTCATGACCTTTCATAGGCAAACCATCTAAGTAATCCGGCAAAACCTTCATCCACATCTTGATTGTAGCACTGCTCTCCTCTCTGAGCTGGTGCCCCTGCCTCACACCTTGCTCAGCATGATGCCATGGAAACCAAGGTCTTCAAAAATTATGTATATCTCCAGCGATTAAGCTCGTCTGTGGGCCTTCCTCAGTCTCTTCAATGTTATTATTCTCTCCAGTGCTTCGAAGCAACTGTTCTTCAATCTCTCAAGTCATCCCTTATCCACAACCATAAAAAAATTTCGACCCCCATTAACCCTCCCCAAGCAAACCTCTTTCTGGGTTTCCAGATTTTCCTTCTTCATCTACGAAACTTTGCAGCTTTATTTATTTTGTTCACTCTGTGTCCTCCCTTTGCTCTCATTCTTTCCAATGTCCCTGATTCCTCCAAGTAATCCCACTCTTTTGTCCCTCAACCTTGCTGTTGTGTGCTCCCTCCCCCCAACCCATCTTCTTTCTACTACACTTTTCATTTTGTTATATCCTGGTCCGTTCTATGTTCTAGCTCCTCCACAAGCCTCGGCATTGTGTACAATAGAAATAAATGGTTTCACAAAACTTGTTTTTGATAAATGACCTCAAAGTTTGCACCTCAACGTTTAGAATCCTACTATCTATAACAGAGATGTTTGTTTGTGTGTGTGTGTGTGTGTGTCACCATTTTTCTCAGAGATGGCCAAACAGATCTTTATCAAACTTTCAAAGATTCATCAGAGTGTCGTGGAGTGTTTTAGGCAAAAAAATAAATAAATAAAATAAATTTAAGTTGGATTTGGGGGATTAAAAAAATAAATAAATAAAACAAAAATAAATTCACTCTGTAGTACCTAAGCCTTTGTAGGGATGTGAAAGGTTATATTAAATGATACCCAACCATGGTCCTTAATGGGCATAGGGAAGTGTTTTAGACCCCAACAAAAAATATCATTTATTTCTTCAAAATGTGAACAGGATTCGATGAGCACTGGGCAACGCCAGATACCTCTGCTAGTATAAAATAAGGCAATTATATGTATGTATACATGTTTGTATGTATATCTGAAAATCATTAAAATAAAATAAAAAGACTGCTGGCCCAACTAATCTCCACAAAATGTTGCACATGTTTTGTTCATTAGTACACAGGGTCGGGTGATGGACACACATACAACCCCCCCCCCCCTCCGCCAATGCTCCCGAGGCAGTGGGTGTTTCTCGTGATTAAAATAACTCATTTAAAGGCACCACACAAGTTCTGCTGCAGAAATAAAAAAAAGTAATTGGAAAAACAATCTTCAAAACACCCTTAAAGAGCCTCAAGTGATAATTTCATGCCATGTAATAAGATAACAATAATTAATAATAATACAGTACCACTAATAATAATGATAAGTATAATAACACATTTTTTTTTCGAATATCTACAAATATGATGGCAAGAAGACAAAAACCCACAAAATTGTGGAAGTCTGGCATAAATATAAATATTAATTTGCTTTTCTCATGCAGATATTTTGTCTACAAGATACAACACCTAATATGGTTCACAAGCAAACGTGCCTCTGTCTTCACCGCATCATCTCCATAACAAATGTGCTGCAGGTAGGCCGCAGCATTGGCTTGGACAGCCTGTAGCTCATGCTGTAACATGGAGACCACCTCAGGAAGCTCAGGGTCCCGCCACGTAGCATCCCTGTCACACACATCTTGCAATGGTTCCCAGCCACCTCCAAAAGACATCATCAAAACAGCAGCACATGATGTGCACCATGCTTGACTGAAACATAAAATATCTCCAGAAGGTTAGCCTTTTTTCCTAATATACAGTTTATGACTAATGTCCCCACTTGAGCCATTGATCATGGGCAAGCATTACCAGTAGTTGGGGCATGACAATATGTAAGGAGGATGAAGAGTATGGTCAAATAAGGGTTAGAATCCACAAGCATTATAGCTTTGATCGAATTGAATTATGGCTGGACTGAAGTTTTTAAATGTGCAGAGAAAATAAACAACCAAGTACCAACAGTTAACCATTATAGGGGGTTCTCGCGAAATGTCAAAGATACGTTCCAGAAAAGTTGGACTTGTAATGAAACGACGTAGAGTGGGGAATTTTTCCCCATACAAATGTGTAATTTAGAGGGGATGTGTTCCAACACTGAGTTAAGATGTAAACCCCTAACAGCAAACCCTAACACATATACACCCAAACATCTAACCCTAACACATATACACCCTAACCCTAACACATATACACCCTAACCCTAACACAAATACACCCTAACCCTAACACATATACACCCTAACTCTAACACCCAAACCCTAACACAAACACACCCAAACAGCTAACCCTAACCCTAACACATATACACCCTAACCCTAACACATATACAAACTAACCCGAACCCCAACACATATACACCCAAACAGCTAACCCAAACACATATACACCCTAACCCTAACACATATACACCCAAACAGCTAACCCTAACAAATCCAACACTGAGTTTAGATGTAAAGCCCTAACAGCTAACCCTAACACATATACACCCAAACAGCTAACCCTAACCCTAACACAAAAACACCCGAACCCTAACATATATACAACCTAACCAAAACACATATACACCCAAACAGCTAACCCCAGCACATATACACCCAAACAGCTAACCCTTACGCATATACACCCAAACAGCTAACCCTAACATATATATATACACCCTAACCCTAACACATATACACCGTAACCCTAACACATATACACCCTAACCCTAACACATATACACCCTAACACATATACACCCTAACCCCAACACATATACACCCTAACCCTAACACATATACACCGTAACCCTAACACATATACACCCTAACACGTATACACCCAAACAGCTAATCCTAACCCTAACACATGTACACCCGAACACATATACAACCTAGCCCTAACACATATACACACTAACCCTAACATATACACCCTAACCCCAACACATATACACCCTAACCCCAACCCTAACACATATACACTCCAACCCTAACCCCAACACATATACACCCCAACCCTAACATATATACACCCTAACCCTAACATATACAACCTAACCCTAATATATACACCCTAACCCCAACACATATACACCCTAACCCTAACACATATACAACCTAACCCTAACATATACCACCTAACCCTAACACATATACACCCTAACCCTCACATGTATACACCCAAACAGCTAACCCTAACCCTAACACATATACACCCTAACCCTAACACATATACACCCTAACCTAACACATATACACCCTAACCCTAACACATATACACCCTAACCCTAACGCTAACATATGCACCCTAACCCTAACATATACAACACCACTCAACAATCTGAGCATTCAAAAAATACCGATGAAACACACAAAACATTGGAAAAAAATACAGAAATTTAACATATTTTAAAACCCAAACACATTTTTATCTTACCATAATGTTTAACTATTTTATAATTAATTACTGGTCTTACACCTTGAAGAACTTTAATAGTCCCTGCCAAGCTGCCTGCATCAGTCCTTCACCCTCTAAAGTATCCTTCCCACTGGGCTACGTGGTCTCCCCCACGGATCAAGGCTTCAGCCTTTGCGTCAGCACACGTACTCGTGCCGTGAAACCTGACACTCGTGCTGCGACCTGCTGCGGTGTCCACACGGGACCTCACGAAGAGCTCCCACCATTTCCACACCCACTTCAACCATGTCTGCAGCACGGGCCACGTTCTCTGAACAGCACGTCTTGAATGGCGCACGTCACGCCGTGTTCGTCTGCACAGCCATCGTCCTTAAAATTAGTTTGAACAGTCCTTGGTGGCAAACCAAGATAGCCAACTATATCGGCTGGTCTTTCACCTATCTTATTTTGTTTCACTCTGTCTGATTTGACATCCAGTCACACTACTGCCTTGCTGCTTCCATGCAGGTTCACCATTTTTCGTTACCACTTTGTTTATCACTCATTGTTCAACAAATAGCGCAGAAAAGCATAAAAATATTTTTAAAATATATAGTATAGGACTGTACAGTATATGGAGGCATCAAGTCCAACAATGCACAGCATGAGATGACAGTGCATTGTGGGGTGAAACTCTGGGAAGCTGGTGTGGAATTCAATGTGGGGTGGAACGCCTGGTAATTGGTCTTCTGTCCAAAAGACGTTACTGTGGGGAATTGTTGGATGCGTTATGAAAATGTTCCCAAGTAACTTATGGACTTGTATGCGAAATGATAGATTGCAGGGAGACTTATAGTGGAGACCCCCTGCAGGAAACAAAAGGAGGGGAAAATTTATATTTGAAAATAGAGAGCAAGTCATTATAAACGTTGTACAGGTAGAGGTGGCAAGTATAATTCCACCATATTATCTAAAGGTGCATGCTCTTTATATTCAACATTGAATTTCAAAATAATCAAGAAAAACTTAAATTTCTACTTTTGTCTTTCGCTTCTTTGCAATTCTTGTAATTTTTTTTTTTTTTAAATACACTGTAATATTGAGGCTCTTAGCATGGCTCATGTGTCAGAGAATGAGAGGTCAACCCAGAAACAATGAAGGAGAAGAAAGCAGGTATAGAAGGGGAAATTAAACACACACACATACTTATTAGTAAACACCTTTGCATAAATTATATAAAAACTACAATGATTAGTATATACCGTTGCTATAAAGAGTTTTGTATCTCTAGAATCTTGTATCATTAAAAATTGTTATCTATGAAGCTTAATTGAGGCCATGAATATGCTTAACAAAAAAAGAGCAAAACTGCAATGTGCTATTTATAACTCACAACATAATCCAAACTCTTTCTTTTATAGCCACAACAATAACATGCATATTAATTGACGAGGAGATATTTTGAGATCAAGAGAGAGATATCTATAATCTCGAATCTAGAGATACAGTATCTCGAAGAGAATCTAGAGATAGACTTGACCAATTGCCACCAAGTGATATGGATGTTGAGAGACCTGTTATTGAGACCTCAGGTAGGCAGGATGTTGATCTCTCATATGTCTGAGAACAGAAACACAATGACTACTGCAACTTTATAGAGAGTTTACTGGTTTTCATATGTGGCGTTGGCTTTCTTGGAGGAAAAGGCAAGCTAGTTTCTAACAGTTGCCTGAATGCATGAATCATTGCATCAGGGATTGGATATTGGGCAGGACAGCTAGAAGCATGGAGGTATGAACTGATGACGGAGAGAGAGAGAGAGAGAACTTTTTTGCGAGAAAAGTTCCAGGCATTGTTTATATCCAGAGATGAAATAGTGGAGCAGTCAGTGGAGAAATGATGGACTACAGGTTCGATTCATCCATCCAATTAAACTGCCAGAGACTATGGTGTCTTAGTGCTTCCCTGGAGACCACCAGAGAGATAGACGCTTTCAAGAGTACATGATCTGAAGAACGAAGGAAAGCTGAGAAATTGCAGGAAAGGTTGGAGGGAAACTTTTACATGGTTAAGTCAAGCAGAGAGTGGGAACCATGATAAAACAATATGGGTTGAATATATCCAATAGATTGGGCAAGGTTTGAAGTATAGATCACAAAAGGCCTAAGTTGTAATACCATGGACCATATTTTGAGGGACTGACACCAAACCAACTGGAATTATAGCAATTTAAGTGACTGAAGATTAGGAAGACAGAAAGCTGTGGTGAGTTATTGTCTGCTAATGACTTAGTATTGAATGCGATAAGTGAAAAATAAGCAAAAGATGTTTCCAAAATAGAAAAGCGCAAAAAAGAAGAAAGGTTTATGCATCAACACTAATAATAACAAAAAAGGTTATGGTGAGTGGCAAAGAAAGAAAAAGGAAAATAAAGCAGACAATGGCTTTGATCAATATGCAGAAAAGTGATTTTGGAAGGAATTCAATAAAACGGAGGGAGTGTTTTAAATAGAGTCACGAGAGATGCAGTGGTATCAGAGGAAATTTGGAAACAAAAGCTGGGATTTTCATGTATAAAAGATGTGAAGATCAATCATATGAAAAAAAATATATACGAAGAACAAAAAGAAATACTCCTGAGCTCAGAATTTAATTTAGAGAAAGGTCAAAAGTTTCTGTTACCTTGGAGACATGATAGAGGCATCACAAGGAGCAGGATTAGCCGTTAGATCAAGAAAAAGTCAGGCTGGGATAAGTGGAAACAATGAGGTGGCAACATGAAGCTCGGAAACATTCCACTATCTGTAAAAGTTAGAGTCTATAACGCCTGTGTCAGACTGCTATTGATGTCAGGAAGTGAAACGTGGGCAATGCACATCAAAAATGTATCAATAATTGAAAGAACTGAGATGAGAATGACGCGATGGATGAATGGATTGTTTCTTTAAAAAAGAATTCCAAGCTCAGAAATCAGGAAGAGATTAAAGACAAATACAAGTGAATAATAACTTAGGAAGAGAAGACTTGGTTTGTATGATCATGTGCAATGAAGGTCAGAAGATAAAGCTGTGAAGAAAGTAATAAAGCTCATGGTAGAAGGAAAAAAGCCGAGAGGATGTCTCAAAAAGACACGGATTGAAAATGCCAAGAAAGATGGAATGTTTGGCTTTACACTAAACTGATGCAATGGATATATCCATGAGGAGGAATTCCATCATTCGGTCAACTCCCTCCAGGTGGGAATTATCATTAAACGTTTGTTGTTGTTGTTGCTGCTGTTGTTGTTGAGCTGGTGTGAGTGGATATGAGGGAGTTGAAGTTGATTGTATGAGAACCTTATATCCAGCCATCAAAGTTGGGAGGGCAGTAGACCACGCATCTTCATCTTCTTCTTTTGGCTGCTCCCGTTAGGGGTCGCCACAGCGGATCATCCGTATGATCCGCATAGTGATTTGGCACATGTTTTACGCCGGATGCCCTTCCTGACGCAACCCTGGTCGCCTGGCAGTAGACCACGCATATAAACAAGGTATTGCCTTGGAGAGGGACACATATACAGAGATATTCCAGAGGAATTATGGGGACAGAGTGGGGCAGGGATGATCGGAATGGGAGTTTCTAATGTAGGCTGCAACACTACCACCAGCTCGAGCATTATATCTGTAAAAGTAGCAGACGGAATAACCAGGGAGGAAGATGAGTGAGTCTGGGATATGCTGGAAAGAAAAGTTTCTGTAAAAAAGGTAAATCTGGGGATGAGGCAGTATCCGGTAGGGAGAAAAACGTGAGGTTGGAGCCTAAACCACTGATGTTTTGGATCACATGAAAAGGGTTGTTGATGCACAGATGGGTGAGAGGGTGTGGTGGTGCAGCAATGAGTAGTGGAATGAGGGATAGTGGTGGGGTTGAAGCAGGGGCTGTGAGGGTGGGGGGACTAGCGAGGGTGGTGGAGCCAAAGACAGGTGACCTGAAATGAGGTGTGAGCAGTGGTAACAGCAGAAGAGACAGGATGAGGTAGGTGGTAGTTGAAAGCCAAGGGTAGATGTCATACATTTTCTGAATCCTTAGACCCTGAGGATATTTTTGATAAATGGCGACAAATGTTGTCATTCAGGCTGCAAGGAATGCTCAAAATCCAAAGCCATTTTCTGGCTCCATAATTGCAAAACTATTGGGATGCGAAAGTTGCTCAATTAAAGAAAGTAGATGATGGGTTGTCTGTGGCATGGGGTGTAATGGAGTGACATATCTGTGATTATACCAGACAGTATTCATAATTACTATGAAATGGGTATAACACTTTTGACAAAGAAAGTGGTTGAGAAATATTAATACAATATATTTGACTTGTATTCTATTAATTTTAAAAATACTGTAGATGTATTTTATGTAAGATATTCTAAAGAGTGTTGGTGCTGCCAAAGCAGTTTCTTGACAAAGGTTATACGGGATAGTTTGCTACCAGCGTTGTTTGTCCATGGTCTATCCTTTCAAATGCTGAGTGTCAAGCAAAAAAGTCGCATGTACCATTTGTTTAAGTCTTTGGTATAACTCGGCTGGGTTTGAACCACTGACCTCCCAGATTCAGAGAGGATGCTATAACCATTACATCATCTAGTCTAGTATGTGTGTGTATGTATCTATACACACACACACACACACACACACACACACACACACACACACACACACACACACACACACACACACACACACACACACAGACACACAATTGACACCTCCCACACTCCTCTAGCTGAAGAAGCTGCATAAAGCAACCCAGAAAACCTACACAAGGTAAGCGCTATGCTGTTTCAAACCCTTCCCAGAGTTCCTCAACAACTATAAAGACGTTCACACATAGTACACACATGAGAATCCCAACGCTACTGGACCAGTTTCATCGCTTATTTGAATCATCAGCGATGCATACCAATGAGGCTCTCAAGCATCATCATTTGCACCACGTGCAAATGTCAAAAGCCGTCAATATATAAATAAAAACCCACCCACATCTCTCACCTGTGAATGGAGGGAATCGCCAATTAGCTCTCACCTAATTGAATAAACCCAGGTGGCTAGGAGTATATAAACAATTGACCCCTCCCACACTCCTTTTAAATGCTGAGTGTCAAGCAAGGAAGTAGCGTGTGCCATTTGTTTAAGTCTTTGGTATAACTTAGCTGAGTTTGAATCACCGACCTCCCACACTCAGAGAGGATGTTAATGGATCATGGTTTCGGATTGAGGACGATCTGAGATGGTGGTGAACATGCACTGTCTTGAATACCTGGAGGGAAGATTGAGATTGAAGAGGATGTGGAAGTTGATTCTCATGTGTGTACTATGTGTGAACGTCTTTATAGTTGTTGAAGAACTCTGGGAAGGGTTCAAAACAGCACAGCACTTACCTTGTGGAGGTCTTCTTGGGTTGCTTTATGCAGCTTCTTCGGCTGGAGGAGTGTGGGAGGGGTGAATTGTTTATATAATCCTAGCCACCTGGCTTTAGTTGATGAGGTGAGAGCTGGTTGGCTATTCCCTCCATTCACAGGTGAGAGATGTGGGTGGGTCATTATATATATATATATATATATATATATATATATATATATATATATATATATATATATATATATATATATATTACTGAACCCTAATTATTGTACGTACTTTCGAATGCCTTTGAAGAGGCAAAGTTCAATTGTAACACATACACCGGTTTGAATTGGTCATATTTTCCAAGCATTGTGTCAGATTTAAACAGAGGCTTGTGGCTCTGCAAGCAAATGAAAAAATATATATATTTTGCAATTTAACCCTGTACTTCTTGAATTCCCAATCCATAAATGACATTATGGTATACAGCTCCAGCCTTACAGAGTATAAATAAACAATCTACAAGAAGGAAAACACACAAAGTCAAGACAGTTCACATAGCATCACACCCAGGATGAAGCAAACAGAGATGCGAGGACAATACATCGACTCGTGTCGTGACAGTAAACAAAAATGACCTTTCTTCTGTAGTTGTTCCAAGGCTTGAAAATTATTTGTTCTTCGAGACAAACAACATAACTTTCCCCATCTTTTCTTATACACCTCTTCCTATATATAATTCTGCACCTCAGACATCATTCTCTCACATTAAAATGATTTTTTGAGGGTGTTCATTCTTGTTTTTCAGGTGTGACTATTTTGAATGAAATGTAGTAAAAACAAAGTTTTGCCACCTGTTATCTGGTAGAACACTGTCCAGGGACAACTGCCTGGAATGACCCCTCGGCAGCGTCCCTAACCATGCCTGGCCTGGGGGAATCTCTTGCTCTTTCGGCCCAAATGATGGACCCAATAGGAAAGCCTCAGGACAGGCTGGCTGGCCATACATTGCAGTCATGCCTGGGGAGCCTGCATGCATACGGTGTGCAAGAGGAGCAGTAGATACTGGAGAACTCTGCACTGCGTGATCTCCATGACTCACTACCGCGTGCCATGGAGAGTCGAATGATGACATCCCAGCTGGGGAATGCAATCGAGCTGGGGAACCAAGACGATGCGGCGATCGTCGAGGACAACAGGAATCCAGGCGACTCAGTGTTCCATAGGCCGGCATAGTTGGGTCATGTCGGGCCATAGATCCACGGCGAGAACTGCCCAGAGTGCTGCTGCCTCTCTGCAAGGTAAAGTAGGTCCTTGGACTTCCGGGAACAGCTGAGCGTGGAGCGGGAACTAAAGGAACAAGGAGGGTGGCACAAAATGCCCAAACTCAAAATAACTTTGGTAATATGCACCAATTTAACAATTTTACTTGATAAACTCACAGCAGCAAGAGTTGTTAATGCATGTCTGGCAGCAATTCTTCCCTTAGTCATAATACATTCAAGCACTACAACAATGAATTTATGGCCTGACAAAAGTCTTCTGGGGCATCCCAGCTAAGAGCTAACCTTGGTGTTTTGAAAACTTCCAGTGTGGCCTTTTAACTTGGGACAATGCCGCTTATCCAGGTCAATTCACACTCTGAATGTGATAATAAACTTCCTTTGCTACTCCAGGTGAGCAGCAATCCCTTATCAAGACTGTGTAGTTTTCTTTAAAGCAGACATTAGGACCATAATACTGCACAAAGCAGTGAATGTATCGATGAAACAAATTATGATGTAAAAAGCAACACTTATAGGAATACTAGCAGGGGCTACCCAGGATGTGTTGGACATTGAAAAGCTGTGGAGTTATTGGCCTTGTGGTGGTTACCTTTTGCCTGCGGAAGCATTGCCTGACTCCACATCCCAATACATCCTTTATAGCGGCCATTGGTGGCCTCAAAATGGATGTCAAGGAGAACGTGTGGTAGCCTAAAATCTTGCCCAGATTCTGAAGTACATACACTCAACATGTCGGGCCTCTAGGTGCTACGGTTCGGCCATGAAAGAACAAACACACAAAAACGTGAAATTATTTTGCAGATAAAGAACAACTGACAATGGTAGGAAATACCAAAGGGTTTAAGGTGGAAACAACAGTAAACTTTGGGGCAACTTTAGCAATTTTCTCCATTGCAGTCACATAATACTGTTAAACGCAAACTGAAACCTCTAAATTATTTAATTGTTCGTCTGGATGGTAGATTCTTAACAGCTTCCTTGTAAAGTTCTTCACTTTCGGTTCTGGGTTTTGAGATGACGGCTGGTTCTCTCAGGGGTCTCTGCCGACTTTCTCAAAGTTAAGTTTCCGGTCGTTATTTGTCACGTTTTGACTGTTTATTATCTGACCTACGTGTTTACTGTGTATTCCTAGTTCGGTTTTGTTTCAAAAATTATTTTCAGGTCTGGTGGTTTAATGTAAAAGAAAATGGCGACTCCACAGGAGAAAGCTCAGTGTGTCGAATGGTTCACCGAGATAACATTCGCCATGCAAGTTCAGCATAATTTCCAAACAAGGTATGGAAGGAATCCACCATCATGGACTAGTATCAGAGAATGGTACAAGAGGTTTAAAGAGACTGCAAGTTGTCAGAAACAGAAAAGTACTGGTCCACCAAGCATAACTGTAGCAGACGTTGAACGAGTGCGTGAATCATTTCATGAAAGACCCAGAAAATCTATTTGTCGCGCATCCAGAGAACTGGGACTACCAACCACCGCCATACATAGGATTTTGCACAAAAGACTTAAGCTTTATGCCTATTAGGTGCAGATTCTGCAGGACCTCAAACCAAATGACAGATGCAAACGCAAGGCATTTGCCTTGGAAATGAGGATGACGAAGATTACCTGTAAAAGGTCATGTTCACAGACAAAGCTTGCTTTTATTTCATGCATCATGTAAGGTCAACCAGCACAATGTGAGAATCTGGGGCTCTGTAATTACCAAATACCAATTGGAGCTCAAGAGTAAAGTTCAATTACTTGCTTTGAATCTCTCAAAAGTTTTTGATAAAGTATGGCATAAGGGTCAGCTCAACAAGCTTTACTCGTCTGGTGTATCTGGTGTGATGCATTGAATCATTTTGGCTTTCCCTACAAATCGCAAGATGAAGGTGGTACTTGAGGTTCAATCTTCGACTTGCTCCATCAATTCTGGTGTTCCACAGGGCTCGGTCCTTGGTGCTACTCTGTTCCTTGTTTATATCAATGATCTTCTTGATAATGTTCTGTCTCTGCGAGCCATGTATGCTGATGACCCCTCACTTTACTGTACTTCTGCTAATTCCCTCAACACCACTCGTAATGAGGTTGGAGTTTCGCTGGGCAATAATTTAGAGAATGTGTTTAAGTGGGGGCAAGACTGGCTGTTAACCTTCAATGCAAAGAAAACTAAATTGCTGTCCTTGTCATGCTCCAAAACAGGTCTTTCCCTTCTGTGCACATGAGGTCTTCAACCCTAACAGAATCATCTGAGCTTCAGCTTCTTGCTCTGGACATCTCCTCCAACATTAGTTGGGATAAGTACATTTCTGATATTGCGAAGAGTGCTTCCAAGTGAGTGGGTTGTCTTTATCGAGCGCAGAGGTGTTTAA
Source organism: Eptatretus burgeri (assembly GCF_056783735.1). Classification (NCBI taxonomy): domain Eukaryota; kingdom Metazoa; phylum Chordata; class Myxini; order Myxiniformes; family Myxinidae; genus Eptatretus; species Eptatretus burgeri. The sequence continues at coordinate 22,131,860 of NC_140968.1, forward strand.
CTCCTGATTCTGTTTTGTACCTGTATAAGACAACTGTAGCCCCCTCATGGTGTACTGCTGCCACGTTTGTGCTGGATCACCAGCCTGCCACTTATCTTTACAAGATAGGCTCCAGAAATACATAGTTAATCTGGTTGGTGCAGAGATGGGTTCAACTCTTCAAGCACTCTCTCACCGAAGGTCAGTTCTCACTCTTAGTTTGTTCTACAGATATTTTCATGGCAAATGTTCTGCTGGACTTTCTAACTTAGTTCCTCCTGTATGAGTGTTTGGGCGCAAGACTCAGTTTTTAATCTCTGCACAACCATGCATATCGCTGATGCAAAGTGTTGAACGAAAGGCTATGCAGATAGTTTATCCCTCGTGCTGTCTCGCTTTGGAATATACCACCTGTAACATGCTTCCCATTATCCAGCAATCTACCCAGCTTTAAGAGGAATGTCAATTCCTACTTCTTACATATTTCGGGTTACACTACATTTCACATGACTTCTGCTACTTCATGTGTCTTGGATGTTTTTAGTTATTTTTCTTTCTTTAATTTTGTTTTACTTTATCCTTATTTTCATCGAACCTTCCCTTAGCCTCTTACCTGAAGTGGCTTTATGCCTTGTTTGGGGTGATTTCTATTTAAAAAAAAAACAAAAAAACAGAAGTATTTTAACATAATTTTCAGCATTTAAATGAAAGCAGAAATTCCAAAATGGTTTACCATAATTGTAGTGTTCCTGGATGCAAGTCATAGTAAATATTAGTCGAGTTCCTACTATTTGCTGTTAATACAAGTAAGCAGCAGTGTGTGTGTGTGTGTGTGTGTGTGTGTGTGTGTGTGTGTGTGTGTGTGTGTGTGTGTGTGTGTGTGTGTGTGTGTGTGTGTGTGTGTGTGTGTGTGTGTATAAACCCCCTAACTTGTTGAGGCAGCAGGGCACAGATAGAGTCCCATTTGCAGTCAGGAATATCAAATTTAACCAAAGAAGCACACTGACCCGATGACATGACTCTGACGTGATGTGCCTAAAGTATGCTGACACATCACCTCCAAACGAGGAGGCATCCATGTGGCACTCAAGTCTTTGCAAACTGAGAGTAAAGCCCCTATGGTCATGAATAAATGAAAGCAGAGTTGCCAATCTTGATGTTCTTTGATGCCAATTACCGAATACAGTACTGAAAACAACCCTAAAACCTCGAGTAGCTTTCACCCTTGTTTCGGGCGAATTTCAATTTAAAAAAATCTTTAAAAAACACAATTAAACAACGTTTTAAGCAGATGTGCATAAACATTATTCTTTATAAACAGCTGGCAATCGTCACGTGCTATGGGAATAAAAAATAATTTGGCTCGGTAATTTGAAAAACGTATTAATACGACAAATGTCTCGGAAATTGGGTGTTATCAAATTTATTTTGCTTTGAAACTCACAAAGAGTAACCACATAGCCTTTCTAAATCATAGCTGATTCATATAAAATCACCAATTGCTTTAGAAATATCCATGAGGACAAAGGGAAATGCAATTACTCATACACAGCTGAGGCTAAACTTGTTAAAACCTACTGTACGTCCTTCCTGAGCAATACAACTTGACAACATACATTCCAGGCATATTGAGTGTATCGAAGCGTTAGTTAAATTAATTTTTTTCACATTTCAAAGGTGGACCGACAGTATCCTGGGATGCTTGAGTATTCTGGATTGTTCATTGCTGCTTGTGCAGCATATGATAACAAAATAAATTGCCTTTCATCCGACAAGGCAGAGATACTCGTTTTTCTCAAAACGAATCTGAGCTTTGTGGACTTTAAATATTAAAACCCCTCAATGTGGCATTTTCCTTCTTTTGAACTAAGTGAGTATGGATAAAAAGGAAATGGTTGGTCTCCCGCTGAGCTTGTTAAATCACCGGGTGGGTCACCCCCACTCATGCGATGACACCACCATGTATATAGCACAGCCAATGGCTGATCAATTCACTTACTGTATTTGGAATGTTTGGATGGAATCCCTTCGTAACCTGGGGACTCCAGGCCTGTACTGTATTTTGCATAAAACTTGCTTTTCATAAAACCAGACAAGTATGAAACACTTCATTTTATATCCATAAAAGCTTATCGAATGAGCACACAGTAACTCATCATTCATCTAAAAAAATGACAGGATGCTGTGCCATTCGATGCGCCAATCGATTCGAGAAGGGATTTAAAATGGATCGATTCACAGCCACTCAATAACGTTATCAGAGGCATGGCACCAATTCGGCAAGGTATTCACTTCGTGTGTGCACAATGCAATGACATCATTATTTACCACTTCATAATTGGTAAAAAAATAAAAATAAAAGATTATGAAAGGGAGAGAAGAGGACTTTAGATGACAAAGATCTGCCACATTTAACCTCTGTAGGGAATAGCAGAATTATACTGAGAGGCAAGAGAAAGAACAAGTTCGAATTGCGAACATACCCCGTGGGAGTTCATTCGTACAACTCTGAGGTGACCGATAGAACGGACGACAGATATTTTTGAGATTTTGTTAAGATTTTCATCGCATCAGAAAAATAAAACCAGAACACCTCACAAGAGTGAGGCTAGTTTCATATCATCATTCGCGACTTAATTTTGCGTAGGGCATCGCCCAGCACATTAAATTTTTTTTTAATGACAATTTTAAGAAAATGTGCCGAAAGGGCCGTTTCTTGGCCCAAAGGGCTGGAATCACACTTTGGGCTCAGTTAATGTCTGGGGAGTGGTCTCTAGAATATACTTGTCAAGTTTGGTTCTGTTACGTTCACTAATAAAGGCCCTGTCACACCTTGACGATTTAGCCAACGTATGCCTGACGTGTGCAAAATTGGGCTAAAACGCTGGCACACGTCGAATATGTTATGGGTAAGTTTGTATACGTTAAGAGCATGCTGGCATACGTCGTAGTATGCTGGCGAATGTCGTAGTACGGTGGCAAACGTCGTAGTTCGCCGAGCTGTTAGACAAACTTTCCATGCTTGAAATTTCCCGATGTATACCAGCGTATGACTCACACGTTCCACATACGCTGGCCATAAGTTGAAGGCACGTTACGCGATCGTTGACACACGTTACTTGTAAGGTACTCATAAGTCGAAACACGTCAAGGTAATGGTTAGTGTCAGTGTTCCAGACTGCCTGTTTTTTTTTTTCTTCGGTATGACGGTCATGTTGACACTTCAATTTCTAGTGCGGTTATAATATAATATAATGTTACGTCTGAGCGGGGGGGGGGGGGGGTATGCATTCAAAGGGTAATTAGGATGTTTAATTAGGTATGCCATGCTGTTCGAGTTGTACCAGGATCTTGATGTAATAAGTAGCAATTCAGTGGTGATAAGTTGTCTAGTAAATGTCCATTTATTTAAGGGGGAAATGATAATTGTCACGTAATTAGACAGGGAGACGGGTTAGGGTAAGTGTGTCTGCGTAAACCCCTTTTAGTATTCCCTGGAGGCTTGCCGTGACGTCACAGGACAGTGCTGCGGATGGCTCCACCCCGTGATCACGATTGGCGGAAGGCGATGGCGAAGGGCCAATAAAACGGCTCGATTGGAAGTGACGAGGACTCGAGGATAAAAAGGTTCTGTTCGGGGAAAAGGGGTGGAAGAAGAAGATCGGTAAAGAAAAACCGTTTTTGGTGGAGGCTGTTGGGCTCGGAGCGTGCTCGATTGTTGCGCTGGTTCGTTCCTGGATTCATCGTGTCTCGTGGCCTTGCTGTGCCTCGTGCCTCACCTCGGTTGGCTCTGGGGTTCTGCTGGCTCGGAGTACGGGGTCGAACGGCGGGCGGACCTGCCTCCCTCTCCTGCTCGCAACTTGGCGCCAGAACTGGCTCCCTGGCGGCTGTGAGCGGACTTGGGCCGACACCAGGAGGTCGACAGCACCACGGTGTCTCCTGCCCCTGACGAGCGCAACGCCAGCTCGTCCGATCCAGGGACTGTTGCGTCTACACCATGGGCCAGCCTGACCACCAGGACCAGCTACGTTGTGTGTGTGTGTGTGTGTGTGTGTGTGTGTGTGTGTGTGTGTGTGTGTGTGTGTGTGTGTGTGTGTGTGTGTGTGTGTGTGTGTGTGTGTGTGTGTGTGTGTGTGTGTGTGTACCTGGTGCCTTAGAGGGTTTGAGATTTGTATATCCATTGGAATTGTTTGTGTTTTCCCCACGCCCGAACCCACACCACCATCCCGTCGAATCGCCCCGGATCCCTCCTCTTGCCGAGTCTTATTATTTCTGGTTAGAGAAATAAACATCATCAACTCAGTGAAAAGCGACTCGTGCCTCCTTCCTCGTCCCGTTTGCGGTAGAGCGATTAAAACCGCCATCTTTGGGTTATAAAAAATAAACCGCCTCCATTGTTTCGGCTCATTCGACGTTGGCGGGACTGTTCAAGTCCCGTGGACGTCACAATAATATAAAAGGCTGCCGCTCAACGATTTAAATCATAACCGTCATACCAAAGAAAAAAAAATAGGGACTCTGGAACACTGACGCTAACCATTACATTGACGTGTTTCGACTTATGAGTAACGTACAAGTAACGTATGTCGACGTGTGTCAACGATCGCGTAACGTGCCTTCAACTTATGCCAGCGTATGCGGAATGTATGTCATACGTCGAGTAATTTTCAACATGCTGAAAATTCAGACGTACTCGGCTTACAATGATGTATGCCAGCGTACTACGACGTATGCCAGCATGCTCTTAACGTATACAAAACTTTCCCATAACGTATTCGACGTGTGCCAGCTTGGTTCGGCAAATTTTTCATACGTCGGCATATGCTGGCTAAAACGTCAAGGTGTGACAGCGGTTTCACACTTCGATGTCTAGTGCGGTTACGATTTGAATCGTCGAGCCGCAGACGATTAATAGCCTATGCCACGTGATCGTCGGCGATATGCTGCCGCGCACTATGCATAAGTTAGACCAGGGGTCGGGAACGTTTTTGACTCAGAGAGCCATTAAAGCAAAATATTTGGAAATCTATTTCAGTGAGAGCCATATAATATATTTTAAGACTGAATTCAACTAAATGTGAGTATAATAAGCCTCTGAATTTATTCTTTTAAATAATGTTGTTATAATACTCACCATTAATGGGACTCCTGGTGCTGCATGGATTTGCTGATGGCTTTGTAGTCTGGTTGGTACTTGGTGAGGTTAAGCTTCATGCACGTTGAGGCTTTCATCCGTTAGACGTAATAGTAGGTTGGACTTGATGTTTTTAAGATGTGAGAATGACTGCTCACATGCATACGTAGATCCAAACAAGGTCAAGACAGCAATACTCACACGCTGCAGTGTGTGGTATGTGACAGGAAGCGCGTTCCAAGTTTTGATAATCAGCTGGTCTTCAGGTTGAAGTTTTTTCATTTCTTTCCACATGTGCTTGCTCGCCAACTCCGCTTTCTGTCGTGTGATTCTTTCCAAATCTTAATTCAGTGACTTGAACTTATTCACCCACATGTCTGAGGCCTTCAGGTCAGCCACTTCTGCTTCAAAATCTCTGACGGAGACACCAGGAATGTAACTCAGGTCGGCTGTGTTCAGTGAACACTCGTTTGGATGGGTGATGAACTTAAAAAGACGAGTGTGCTCACGAAATTCTCCAAAGCGTGCTTTGAATGACTGTAGGAGACTGGATGTGAAGCCAGCTAACTGGTGGAGATCAAAGTTTTGAGTGGGCTCACTTGCTGTGCATGCATCTTTAAATTGTCTGTTTTTCAAACTGTAGTAAACGACCTGTTTCAAGATCCATGATAAAGAGCTCCAGCTTGTTTTCAAAAGCAAACACGGCTTGTTGAAGGGATAACACTGTATTTCCAATGCCTTGCATTTTCACGTTGAGCTGGTTCAGATGTTCAGTCATATCCACGAGATAGTAAAACTTGAGGAGCCACTCAGTTTCGGCTCACTCAGGATGCTCAATCCCTTTCATTTCAAGGAAAGTCCGGATTTCGTTCAGGCAAGCCGCAAAATGGATAAGCACCTTCCCTCTTGACAACCAACGCACATTGCTGTGCAAAAGCAGACCGTGATAGTTATTTCTAACTTCATCCAGCAGTGTTTTAAACTGGCGACCATTTAAGGCTCGGGCAACAATAAAGTTGATCACACGAATGACCAGCGACATCACTTCGCCAAGCTGCCCATCACACATCTGAGCACAAAGTGCCTCCTGGTGTAGAATGCAATGGAAACTTAGGATGGGTCTATTTTCATGTTCACGGAGAAGCGCCACAAATCCTTTGTTTTTCCCACGATACACGGAGCACCATCAGTACACACCGAGATAAGTTTATCCATTCGTAGATTTTTTTCTTGAGCGAACTCCATGAAAAACTTGAATAAATACTCACACCTCTTGTGGACCCTTTTATTGGCAGAACAGCAAGACTTTCTTCGCACAGTGTATCACCAGCAGCATATCTTGCTATCACACTGAACTGCGACAAATGGCTTACGTCTGTTGACTCATCCAAAGCCAGGGAAAAGAACGGCGCTGTATTTATGTCCTTCACTTGCGTTTCCTCCACTTGGTTTGCCATCATGATGGTATGATCATGAACAGTTCTTGCCGACAGAGGCATGTCTTGTATCCGTTTGATTATCTTGTCTTTGTTCGGAAGATCATCAAAAAGTTCATTGGCGACATCCAGCATGAACGTTTTAGCATCCTCGCCATCTGTGAATGGTTTTCCGTTCCTCACTATTGCTAAAGATCCAGCAAAGCGAGCGGAATTATAGTCACCTTGCCGGGTCCATACGCGGAGTTGCTGCTGGCTGGCTTGCACCCTGCTCGGTAGCTCTTGGCACGCTTTCTTTCTGCTGTCTCGCGCAGGGTATTTTGATGCAAAGGTAGCATGGCGCGTGTCGAAGTGCCGCTTTATATTCGACCGTTTCATCGATGCAATTTTGTCATTGCAAATTAGACACACCACAGAACCTGCTCTCTCCACAAAGGCGAATTCTTCGGCCCATTCGTCCTGAAATGTACGATACTCCTCATCTTTTTTTCTTTTCGCCATCTTCTTCATCGAAGGGTTAGCTTTGAGCAAATGAGAGAGAGGGAGATGTTGACCCAAGTGAGTCTGGCTGGCCTGCGCACGGGCTGACATACTCGAGAGGTGCGGCGCGGCCGGCCGACTCTGGGATGCTGTCGCCTCAGCGGTGGCGCGTGATTGGTCGAGATGAATTCCGTGACGCGTCTCGGCGGCGGCACGTCATTGGAGGAACCGAAATCACGAGTCGCCTCAGCGGTGGCGCATGGTTGGTCGAGATGAATTCCGTGACGCGTCTCGGCGGTGGCACGTCATTGGAGGAACCGAAATCACGAGTCGCCTCAGCGGTGGCGCGTGATTGGTCGAGATGAATTCCGTGACGCGTCTTGGCGGCGGCACGTCATTGGAGGAACCGAAATCACTACTCGCGTCGGCCGCATGACTGGACGAAACAAAAACCGCTTCAGACAATTTGGAGGTGTTTTTTCTTCTCTCCTTCTGCCAAGTTCAGCCCTGCACGTGAATGAAGCACGACACCATTCAAACTATAGGTAAAGCTTCTGCGAGAAATATTGGGCTTTCCAAGTTTCAAACTCCAATTTTATCTGCGAGCCAGATGCAATCATCAAAAGAGCCATACCTGGCTCGCGAGCCACACGTTCCCGACCCCTGAGTTAGACTATCGTTGGGCATAGGTTGTGAACGCCGACAACACGCTCAGCATTTGTTGGTATAAGTTATCTATATGTGATTAAAACGTTCTGTGTACATTACTAATACGTTATGCATACGTCCAACACGTTATTATATGCCCAAAAATTAAAAAAAAACATCAATAGTTCAGCGTACGCCAGCGTTTTACATCAATTTTGATACGATGCCATACACTGGCTAAAACGTCAAGGTGTGACAGCGGCTTAACCGAGAAATAACATTTTAAAGAAAATGGGCCGTTCCTCGGCCCGAAGGGCTGCAATCGCGCTTTGGGCTCAGTTAATGCCTGGGGAATGGTCTCTAGAATATACCTGTTAAGTTTGGTTCGGTTCCGTTCACTAATAACCGAGAAATAACAATTTAAAGAAAATTGGCCGAAAGGGCCGGAATCGCTCTTTGGGCTCAGTTAATTTCTGCACATATGTGTCTAGTATATGCCTGTCATTTTTCATCGAATTCGGTTCACGAATAATGGAGAAATAAACGTTCAAATGAACTGTCCACAAGAAAAGAGAGAACGTGAGCAACGCTTAGACCCCGTGGGGTGGAAGACCCCACGGGGTAAAAAATAGAGGACCAATGGCCCAGTAGCTGCCAAAAAGTGGAGTGATGAATGTATCAGTGTTAAAAATAACAGTTGGATTAAGAATACACATTTTCGGTCAAGTAGTATTGACATGATGTGCAAAGTAGGGCGACTCCATGAGCCTTAGTTTTTTGAGATATTGCCCACTTTTTGTATTATGACATCACTGGTGGCCATTTGTGTTTCGGATCAGCTTCTTTTAATCAAACATTCCCAAAGGTAGTCAGTGTAAAAATAAGCAGAGATGGCCTACTCCGTGACGGCTTGCCGATGATGATCATGTGGAGCCGCATCTTGCTCATGATCATATATCTTAAGTTTCGCATTGATCGATTAAGCGGTTTCAGAGAAGATGAATTTTAAAGGTTTTCTCATGATCCAGTATGACTGCCATACCAGAGGACTAATAACGTCATTGTTAATCAACTATATATCCCTTGCGTAGTTCATCACAAATTTAAAGTTTTGCATTGACCGGTTAAGCTGTTTGAGAGTAGAATATTGTTAAACGTTTTACTGTAATCCAAAATGGTGGCCAAACTACATCACAATGAAAGTGCTGTTGGACCCCAAAATACGCGGGGGATACGTTCCTGAAAAATGCCGTGAATGTCGAATCTACGAATGTTGAGGCATTGTTTCAATGGGAAAAAGGGGGATAGTTTCCCGGCGGTTCGTGATTCATGAGGGAAAATCCAAACTCCCATGAAAAACCACGAAAAAAAAAGAAAACACTGCCAATACGTCCACAAAAACACCATGGAAAAAAAAAAACAACAAACCTGTGAATAAAACTGCGAATATGCCCACAAAAACACCGTGAAAAAAAAACCCCACGAATACGTCCGTGAAAAACAAACAGTGATGAAGCAGGTCTCATTTTATGAACTGTGACTATGCGGGGTCTGCGAATCGCGGAACCGTGAACGTTGGGGTCCGACAGTACTCATCCCCAGTCCTCCCCTCATTCCCATAATGAAATTACGTGATTTTGATGGATATATTTGGTCTGGTGTTGGTTTGGCGCAGGCATGATGGACCGAATGGCCTCCTCCTGCCTTTCGTTTCCTTGTTATATTTTTGGGACCTTGAAACATTATGATGAAATACTGAAAGGTGAAGGGGAAGGTGCCATGAACGAACTTGAGTTCTACCACACCAAAGATAATTTTAGCCAAGTTTTGTCACAATCCCATCAGTAGTTTTGGAGAAGTTGCAAGTGTTTGCGGACAATGCGCCATCCCATAAGCTCACCTGAACAGTAAACCAGGATTTTGGAAGCCAAAAAAGGATAGAGTTTCAGGAAGGGGCCGAAGGAAGTAAGCTAAAGGTTTTATTTTTATGATTTTTTTTTCTCGCTTGCTTTTTATGTTTATAAAGCTTTTCTATCAGTAAAAGTTTTTGTTGTCTGAGCATCCTTTTACATTAATGGTGTGCTTCAGCTTCAAGAGTTTATTTGCATAAGCTCTATATCAACTATATTTATCTTCCTGATGAAGCCTTAGGCAGAAACAAGATTGCCCAAGAAAGGTATTGATATACAGTATTATACTTTTGCAAATCCATATGACAACAATAATGTCATTTTGGGTTATGCAAATGGCGCACCGTGCTTTGCTTTTAGCTTCCTGGAACTCTATACGTCATGTGATGTGAAACGGTTCACTGGTTCCCTGAAAGCTCTGCATCTTGCTGATGACATCTGTGACTTCTGGTTTCGGGTTGCTGTACTTAGTGATAAAGGGAGAAATCAATTTCATTATGCATTTTTTCTGTTCAATTTTCACATGTTCCAAACCAACTCATCGTCACCATCTCAAATTTGCTTCCGATCTTCGATATCTATAGATGAAAAATATTAGACACCATTATGGATCGTTTGACTTATATTTCAACAATTTCATTGATTTGATGCGGAAAAATATATATTATCACCTGGCTGTCCTGGCAGTCCACACCCTCCAGTTCCACTATGTAGTCCTGCAGAGCTCAAAGGAGTTGTGCAGCTGTAGGAGGGAGATGGTGGTGGGTGGTTGTCACCTACTGGTATGACATAGCCAGGTGTTGTATATCCTGGTGTGGCATGACTTGGAGTGGCATGACCTGAGACGATGTGACCTGTATCAGGATCCAAACTTTGCTGGCTATTATTTGTAGTCTGAGAGGCTGTAAAAAAAAAATCGAGAGAGCAAAAATCCAAGTTTAATATACCCACATATCAACTTTGGTTTTAATAATTTAAATAACATTGAATATTTTGTTGTTATCGATTTACAAGTGCTGTACACACCTGAAAGCCTACGTGGAGGCAACATACTTCTGCGTTCATATAAACTTCTGTGCTCTACCCATTGAACTCCATCTTGTAACCCATTGCCCGGACCACAGGATCCTGTCTCTGCAGTGTCCAAGCTGCCTTGTCTGTACCCTCGGCACATCCTTTCTCTCGGCTTTTCTACAACATGTCGTTGAGCCTCAGTCTGCCATCCATCAGTGCTTGGCTTCAATTTACCTTGTTCTTCATGAATGTGGGTATTAGGCCAATTTTCTGGCATAAATGCTTGAACTGTGTCTGCCTTCAGTTGAGAGCCAGAAAAATTTCCCCAGTCCTGACCACACTTGTAAGATCGTTCTAAATGTTTCAGTGGCTCACAGTTATGTTGTCCAATGCAACCTTGATGCTTTCTTTGTATGCATGTTTCTTCGACTTCTGTGTGCTCTTTGTTGTGTGAAAAGGCTGGGACCCGTGAGATAGCTCCATCAGAGCTGGCATATTCACTACCCTCACTGTCGCCTTCATGTTGGTTCTTCTGTATGTTTGTTGGTGTTGGATGTGTTATTTCCCCAGATGAAGTCTTGCTTTCACTGCTTGCCCCATCAGTGTTCCCTCGGTGTAAACATGGTGGGAGCCCATAGCTGAACTTGCCTGGCTGAGCATACAATGGAAGAGGTGATGGCACACTCCAAGCAGGTGGTGCAGGACGGGATAATGGGGATGGTCTGGCAGTTGATGGAGACAGATAACCAGTGGGTGCAACTGGACTCAGGTCAGACCAGGGAGATCCTGGGTTCGTGCTGTGGTGATCACGCACAACCTCTGAGTCGTGGCCCTCCCAAAGGTGAGGATTTGAGTTTACATCATCAGCAATGCCAGCATAGCCTTGGGAAGAATTGGAGATATTACCCAACTGATAACAAAGGGATCGAGTAGAAAGTGACAGGACACCAGGTTGGCCGGGTGGTCTGTCCGGAGGTGGGGGTCGATGATGACGTACACCTGTTGACATTTCAGAGAGAGGTAGCAATCCATCACTGCCATGTTGAGTTGTTGGAGATCCAAATTGTCCACTCGCAGATGTCTGAAAGGTGGAAAATGTGACCAGCGGCGAGTCGGGCGATGGTTGACTTGAGGGATTGCCTTCGGTCTCACCAACCTAAGAGAAGAAAATGTTTTTTTGTCATGATTTCAACATCAAATAGAAATTACGCTGAGATGTACAGCAAGTGCAAAATATGCTAAAATTTGCACCTTTCAAAGTGTAGATCATTTTAATTACCTTTAATGATTAATAATAAAATTGCATGGAACTGATGTCATCACTCGATGATAAATGCTTACCTCCTGTGTTTAAAGACAAGTATTCACGATCGTTCATTCGATTATGCAGAAAATGCTACAAATAATAAGTAAGAGATAATGGCAGAAAACGAGGTCGCTGCAATAGATTCCTCAATTATACTTTTGTTTTTACATTATTGAAGAGGAACTTCAGCTAAAAAGGTTTCTTAGGAACACTGCAGAAAATTGGAGAATGCCTATAACGGCACTCGGTAGAACATTCGATGTTTTATCTCCTCTTGAAGCCTTGACTGCATACAAAGAAAAAAAAGCAAGCAAACAAACAAATTTATGAAAGTAGTGTGCCTCTGCATGGGCTTGCAGGGTATCCTGGAGGTGTGCACACACCTTTGAGCCATCTCGCCTGCGTTTGAAACTCAACCCAGCCATAAATTTCCATCCTGGTGTTTCACGGGCAAGGTGATTCATCAACGCGTGTGTCGTCCATCAGATAGACGTTAAATTGGGAATCTCGTCTGCCGACGGTAGAGATCACGGGATGTGCTTCACAAAGAGAAGACGAGCGGTCACTGGCACCCTGAACAAATTGTAAATTCCTGCTCCGACGACCACTGGGCTTCGGCAGCACCGAACCTGCCTTTTGCCAGAACACTACAAAGAAACAAATATGCCTCTTAAAAAAAAAGAATCAGAAATCTATCTTCAGGGATTTTTTTCCCCCGTTAATTTTGTTTTTTTTTATGTAAAAAGAAAAAAAAGTCGACTAAACAGACGTAGCGACAACAATCATGCTCCTTCTTCCCAAGCCAATACCTGTTGCCCTACATCTTTATTTTTAAGTGATCTAAAACTCATGGAGGAGCTCACATACATCCAGGCCAAGGACATTAGGTAATTTCAGTGTACTTTGTACATTAATTACACAGACAAGGACATGAGTGCAAAATGGATGAAGAAACATCTTCACGGTTGACTATCATCAATTGAAATAACCATACATTAGTATTCCACAATTTGAATGAGGTCTTAACTTATTCGGTTTGTACAACCGGACATTGTGCATTGCTCAGGGCTTTCAGGAATTCACACCGATGATGCAAAAATTTACACAATATATATTGGACACAATAAAATGAAAAAGATTTGTGTACCGACGAGTATGGCAATGGATTCTAATGAGTAAGAAGAGGAAGCCTTTATGAAGGATGACCTCTAATAGAGATCTCCACAGTGGCATTTCCATGTTAGAAGTTTGGTACATTTCCATGCACCAAACGTACTTCCTATCCAATGAACCAGATAGCTTTCTGCATTTTCACACATGTCATCATTTCTACAACCATCTTGAATATTCTCAAAATAATTCATGTGAATTGTAGTCAGGAAGTTTTGAGCAGTTTCTATAAGTTAGAGAGTGTCAGTGGGCTGGCAGGTTAGCCTGGAGGTATGCACACTCATGTCTGAGCTGTCCAGCCTGGGTTAGAATGAGCTATAAACTGTCATCCTGATATTTTGCAAGCAGAGTGAGGCATTATTTTGTGTGCCGTCCCTTGGATGGACGTTAAACTGGGCGTCCCATATGACGGCACTAGTTGGTAGATGTCAAAAATCCCATGTTGTCCGTGAAGAGTAGGTGAGCCATCACCATCATCCGACCCAAATTCCAAATTCCTGCTGTTGCACAATTCCAAATTTAAAATCCTAACCTAAAGGGGAGGTGGCATTGCATCAGTGGCACAGCTGTACCCCCAGCAAGTGATGCAACCAGCAGCCCTGTGCTACGTAAGAAAGGAAAAGAAAGAGAGTGCCTGTATTTTATTGTTGAGCCAGAAGTGTTTTTCAGAAGGTTGTTACATGGGACAACATGTCATTGGTGCACAATTTTTCATTGGCAATTAAAACCAGAGTGCCAAGCCAAAGAACAGTCACACTAAGTGGGTCAAGATTACGAAAGAGCATGTTCCTCCTTTGTTTCCCATTAAGCTCGACAAATTTCAAAAGCACACACGGAAAAATGTTGCCTCCATCATCCCTTCATCAAATGAATGCTCATTAGAATTTACCATAATTTGTTTTGGACTCAAGTTCCCACAGTGTTTGTACTTGATGAATAGGTCGAAGGGTTTGGGCATAGGATAACAAAAAATATATAACACAGGAAATTCACATTTCTGCCCTCTGCTGTGTTCAACAAGCAAAACGTTAACAAAAAGGTGAAAAATTACATCATATTCATCAGGCCAGTGGCCACGTTCTATCATAAACCTTGATAAAATTTAACATTCTTGGTGTAAATGAAGCCGTGTTTAAAGCGCTGAAAGTAAAACAGGGAAAGGCATCCGGCCGATGACGAGACCTGGCCTGTGGATGAGACCTAGCTTCAGCAATCCATGCAGTGTCTCAAGAAGATTGAAGGCATAGCCCTTCTCTACCCCTCATCATCTTTCTTTTCCCGCTCCCATCTGAAACGTATGCAGTGGTCTTTAAGCCACGAGGGAGGTTGCACTGCGAGCTATGATTATACAATATGGGACCAAATAAGGGGTCTGGTTTGAGGACACCTTCTGCTTTAAATGCAAGAACAGCAACAAGACATTGGAACGTGTCCAGTGTGACTCATGCCATGGCTGGACCTACTTGCAATGCTGGATGATAAGTCATCCAAGCTGAGCAAGGGTCGGATACACACGCCTTGCCTTCTAACCATCAAGTCAGCTGGTATCCTGTTTATTTTTGCAATTCATGGGCAAGTTTCATACTTCTTACACCTCTCTTGCTAACCAGGTGGCTCACCAAGAACTGCAGATCTAACAACTCACTCATCAGATCGAGGATCTGCAGAAATCTGGCCCTTGCTCCACACGTACACCCATATTTACGACCCAAATGTTCGATGCCATTGGGAAGGCTTCTGTGAAATCCGTCATCGAGCACTTTGAGTGCAACAAAATATGCAACAATATGGCTGGAAGGAGGACTTTCAACAGCAATCCAACCTGGAGCAGAAGGAAAATAACTGGCACATTTTGACGGGCTATTGCCAACAGCTTAACGTAAACTCAGATTCCATCAACATGAAGTTCCACAAGGGCATCAAGCTGAAGGATAGCCAACGGAAGTTTTTTAAAATTTGTTTAAATACAATGTCGAGGCTCGTATGAGAGCTAACACACAGAACGTATAACAAGGGGAGCAGGACACAAGAGGGGCGGGAGAGGGAAGGAAAAAACAGTGGGGAACAGAGACATGAGGAGATCTGTGGAAGGGAGAGGGATGGGGCAGGGTCCACAGGGTAAACAAGATGGACACTGCAGGGACTTTCAGGTCCTTATATGACAGGGACTTTCAGGAAGGAAAGCAGTGAATTTGAAGAGGATGGGTTTGGGGTGGATTAACGGGGGTAGAAAAGATAGTGGTTTTGGATGGAGGAAAGAGATGGTGGTAAACAGCTGTTTTGAAGACCTGGAGGGAAGAGTGAGATTGAAGAAAGTGTGGAAGTTTGTTCCAAAGGTGGGAAAAAAAGAGGAATGAAAGAGTGAAGGTGAGCAACGATTCTTGATTTTGGTAGTTTTACCAGAAGAGCATTGCTGACGGACCTTGAGCACCCTGCGGAAATATGGCGGTGGATATGTCGCAGACAGAACGGGGGGGGAGGCTAGATAGGAGTCGGTATAAGACAGAAAGATCACCGACCTGCTTGTGGTGAGAGTGAGAGACCCAACGACTCAGCCTCATCGCGGGAGATACCAATGATCCAAAATGCCTTGGTTTCCACAGTGTGAAGCTGAGAAAGGTGAGAGGCAGGAGCACCAGCCCAAAGGGGAGAGCAATACTCCATGAAGTTGGTGTTTTCCAATTCCAAGGAGAGGCACCAGTTTTTGATGGGCGTTGCGATAACACTTTTATGATGCTTCTTCGGGAATCTACAGTGCAGTACATTTCTTGTGTGAAGCAAAATTCGTTAGTTTTTTTCTGCAATTTGGCAATCTCCGGATTTGGTACTTGAGCCATATATTCTGGCATCTTTATTAGTCTTGTCAGTTCTGAAAACGTTTGAGAACAAAAGGTGTGGCTTTAAAATGACGCAAGTGTGAGTTGAGATGACGAATATTAAGAAGTCGTATTAAAAACGTGACGACGTATTTGCGAAACAACATAAAAAGGGGTGACGTAAATGGGGTACGACTGTACTCTACCAGTCTGAAGTTTTAGAACACCCCCATTTTTCCAGTTTTTACTGAAATTTAAACAGTTTAATGTTTCAATGTACTCTGCAATTAAAGCATTGAACAAACAAACAATTGCAGATAAAAAAGAAATCATGGAATCGTTTTATTGAATAAAATTTAATATAAATTTTTGACTCATCAAAGAAGCCACCTTTTTCAGATATAACAGCTGAACATACTCGTGGCATTCTTTCCACAATGGAAATCAAATATTGTTCGGAAAGTTCTTCCCAACACTGTTGCAGAAGTTCCCACAAATGTGTTGCACTTGCAGGTTGCTTTGCTTTCACCCTTCTGTCCAGTTCATCCCAAACCAGCTCGATGGGGTTTAAGTCTGGAGACTGTGCTGGCCATTCCATGATTTGAAGCTACCGTCTTGTTCTTTTCTTCTAAGGTAGTTCTGACATAGCCTGGAGGTATGTTTTGGGTCATTATCTTGCTGTAGCATGAACCCCTGACCAAATAGGCATAGACCAGAGGGTATTGCATGGCGCTGCAAAATGCTGTGGTAGCCCTTTTGGTTGAGGGTGCCAGTCACTCTGTGCAAGTCGCCGACTCTGGATCCATCAAAAGAGCCCCAGATCATCACGCTTCCTCCTCCATGTTTGACAGTTGGTGTCACACACTGAGGAACCATCCTTTCACCTACTCGATGGTGTACAAAAACCCTGTGTGATGAACCAAAGATTTCAATTTTTATTCATCGGCCCATAAGACCTTCTTCCAGTTTTCAATAGTCCACTGGTGGTGCTTCATGGCCCAGGCAAGCCTCTTTTTCTTATTTTGCCATCTTAGCAATGGCATCTCATACTGCCACTGGTCCTGTCAAACCTGCAGCTTGAAGTCTTCTCTTCACAGTTGAAACTGAGACTTCTTTACTTCGACCAGTGCTCAGCTGTGCTTGAAGCTGCTGTCCTGTGAGCGCCTATCACGCAAGCTGTTGACTCTCAGAAACTTGTCTTCTGATTGTGTTGTGGCTTTGGGTCTGCCAGACCTCTTCCTGTCAAAGTTTCCTCCAGTTTCCAAGTGCCTTTTGATGGTGTAGGAAACTGCACTCACTGACACCTTGGCTTATTTGCAATCTCTCTAAAGGAGAGACCTACACTTTTAAGGGTTATAATGGTCTGTCTGTCTTTCTTTGTTATTTGTCCTTTCTCGCCATTATGATAGAAATATGCTACTTCCTGCAGTGCAATATTGTCCAAACAATGCTTCAGAGGGTGTAGCAACACAGTCTGTTCCAACACTGACTTTTATACAGACAGAGGGTTTGTAACTAATCAACAAAAGTTAGGACACCTGTAGGAATTGTTTGCATCAACTTTCAAGGCTTAATTTACTTCCATTGCTGCAGAACAGCTGCAGTTGCTAACCCATTACTTGTTCTCTGAAAAGGGCCTTTTTTAACAACTCTGAAATTTACATTCTTTTTCAGTTTTTGGTCACCTAAACATTTTTTTTAATCTCTGGCAGTTTACCGCTTAGCTTTGTACCATTTCAGGTTATTCACTGGACTTGAACTACTTAAATGTCAGTAAAAACTGAAAATGGGGGTGGTCTAAAACTTTTGACCAATTGAGTATGTGAAGCACCCTGCAACCCATGCTTGCAGAAAGTGGATTTTTTTGAATTTCAGCTGCATTTCTCATTCAATCATCATGTAACCT
Organism: Eptatretus burgeri; assembly: GCF_056783735.1. Lineage (NCBI taxonomy): Eukaryota > Metazoa > Chordata > Myxini > Myxiniformes > Myxinidae > Eptatretus > Eptatretus burgeri. The sequence goes on from NC_140968.1 coordinate 22,149,659, forward strand.
TGTTAAAATAAATATCAATGGGTAGGTGCTCCTATGTTGAAAGTTTTGTGTCAATCGTTCAAGCAGTTGCTTAGAAAACAAAGTTAAAAGAGAAATAAATGTGAAAAAGTTAAGAAAAAAAATCAGGGAAGAAAGTTCCTGCCATGTGAAACACCCTGCAACCCATGCCTGTCGAAAAAAAATATTCAGTCCAGTCAATTTAAAAGTGCACATCAATTGTTGTGTGACTGCAGAACATTTGGACAAAAAAACCAAAGATGCTGAGAGTCAGTAAAGATGTTGATCACTTTCAAATACTCAACCAATTTTTCTCTAATAATAGATTCCATAACCTGAATAACACTACATAACAAACTGATTGGTCGATAATTTCTCACATCTGATAAAGAAGCGTTTTTGCGGAATAACTTGAAATTCCTATTGATTACATATTTTGTCAGTTTCAAAAGAGCAATTACATTTTTTTTTTTTTTTTCAACAAATGCCTCTGAAATTTTGCCAGTGCAATTTCAAATGAGGAATTGTGGAATATTATCAGGACCTGAAGATTGTTTTGGGATTTAATTTTTAGGAAATTATCAAAAACTACATTTGCTGTGATATCAATATTATTATGTTGCCTCTGGCTGTGCACATTATCAAATGTCAAGTTGAGATCAACCCCATAATCTGAAACAAAAATAGACATCGAACTATTGTTGAATTTGTCAGCCTTTTGTACAGGATCAAAAAGTATTTGATTGTTTTCAGAAATTATTGCTGGAATAAGTTGATGTAATTTACCTTGATAAAGCAAAAGCTTTTGATTAGTGTTTCACATTAGAACTGAATTTTAAAATTATAAATTATAGTTATTTTGGGCAAACTTTTAAATGAGCTTTAAAATTATTTCTGTAATTTAAAGTCAGCTTTTAAAGACATTTTATTACGAGATTTGGTTGTGGTCCGATATAAGATTTAAAATAATTTAATAGATAATCTTATCGAAAAATTTTCCAATTTTGAACTTTTCGGGGAAATCGTGGTGATACCTGAAAGATATTTAATATACATTCTAATGTTGACATCCGTAAGTATTTATTTTCAAACAGTGCATCAAGCATGTGGAATGAACTGCTGAGTAAAATAGTTACCCAATGCTCTTTGACACATTTCAAGAATAGTATTGAACAATTTGATTTGGGTAATTTGACAATTTGTGACCAACAACAATTTGACATCAACTTGCGCTAGCAGATGGTACATCAAGTTTAATGTCCATCCAAGGCACAGCACATACATTTAGGCCTGACCCTGCCTGCGAAAGAGGATGACAGTTTATAGTTGGGTTGGGATTTGAACCCAGGCTAGAGAGCTCAGAGGGAGTGTGCATACCTCTAGGCTATCCTACCAGCCCAATCACATTCGCATATGTAATAAATGTCATTGCTTCACTTGCTTCTTAACTTCATTTTGTAGGATTAGCCATATTCAATTATGCAAATTTGCTTTCATGTTAGTCTTCATTAGGCTTCATTCACCTGCAGTTGACTCAGTTTAAAACCCCTTGGAAACATATCAAGTACATCTATTTGTCATATGTATACGGTATACACGATTACATAATTTGTAAGTCTTTGTTCCAAATTGATTGTTCTCAATATGTTCTCAGTTTGGTTTCTGGTCAAATGCTTGTGTAATTATTTAGGCCTTGTTGCCGAGGAATGAGACCCCCATTCAGAAGTACTGAAAAAATTACCACGTGGAGGAGACCATGCATGATATCACCCATGCATAGGTTATGGTCTACGAGCAGTATGAGCAGCACCGAGAGAATCTTATGTCCAGCATGCAGTGAGCTCTCCAATGATTATGATCAATCAATCAATACATTTCTTATGTAGCACACCATTTTGAAGACGACAATTTTTAAGTGCTTTACAAAAGAAAAAAAAATAGAGGTAAGAAAATAAAAATAAAGATAAGGCGAGTGTTAAAAGATGACATTTTAAGAGATTCCAAAACCATGATTTGTAAGGCCACACAATTATCACAGCTAACGAAATGCAGCAAATCGCCAACAAACAGTTTGCTGTAACTATCATATGGCTTTCCTTGTATTTTTTAATGTCTCATTTTGAATAAATTGTTTCTTTCAGCACTGTTCAACGTGGTGTGCAAAGCACTCCACTGCACGGGTTCCAATGAAGGCCAAACAGGTACATAAGCTGCTGATGTGGGGGAATCCAAAGCCTCCTTTTCTAAACAGGAAGCATTTCTGAGATTTACACTTCTTGTTCTACATGACCAGTTTAAATACTGGGCACACATTTCATGTAGTTTCACAGCCAACGATGGTACAACTAGAACGGCACTCAGGAGAGCGCATACCTCTGTCAGGCTGAACAGTTTACATTTTGTAGCCCACTGATAGGTCAGGACCTGGATCTAGACCTGAACCAAAATCGAATCGACTTGTTTTTGTTACCCAATCAACTCATCCACCAAGTTTTGTCATAATTCGTCCACGACATTTTAAAATATCCCGTTATATATCGTTTTTGGTCCCATCTCTCAATTGTGAAGAATCACTTAAAATTCCAGTATCCGGATCTGGATCTTCACCAAAATCGAATCAATTTTTCCTTGACACACACCCAACCTATCCACAAAATTTCATCCGAATCTGTCTACAACATTTTAGATATCTTGTTCACAGATAGACAGACCTTAGGTGGTAGAGGTAAAGAGACATGTTTGAAGATTTCATAGTACCAAAGATGTATATGGTACAATAAGATTACTTGCAGATGCTCATGAATGTGTCACAACTGACAACTGGCAAGGTGACGTACAAAATCACCAAAAGTCCCCAAATGCACAGTTTTCAGATTATTTAAATGTTCAAATTTGGAGAATACCAGATGGCTGCTGAGGTTGTATTTTTTTTCCTTTTAAACATATTCAACTATAATTTTAATCTCACCTCACATGCTGCTTGCCTTTTATTAGCTTATATGTTGAGAAGATGGTGAATCAAGTGTGGACCCTTATGAGATGATCATAGTACATGGCTGGCTAATGGCCTTGAACAACATTGTCCATTGCTCTGAGGCAGCAGCAAGTCCTGAGAATTTTCCACCCGTTTGGGGAAACTACACAGTAAAGGGGAACCATTGAAGTCTCCAGTCCATGTTGCCTCGCTTTTTATTCTGGCAAGAAATTATAATTTTGTACCCAAGTCTCATCAGATGTCAGAGTCTGTGTATGTCTGTGTCTGTCTATGCCTCTCTCTCGCAGCCTTGAGGCTGCTGGTTGCATCATTGGTGAGGGACGCGACTGTGCCACTAATGTAGTGGCCCTATTACCAGTACAGTGGCACTCATTTTGCTGACCTCGGAAGTATGACAGGTTGAGTCAACCCCACCTGGTGTTAATTCAGTGGCCGGCGTGGCTCAAACTCAGGACCCTAACTGCTAAGCCAACACCAGGCGAAGAGCCTTCTTCAAGAAATGATCGCTGCCTCTTGATCGCAAGAGTCACAGTGTGAAACTATTTTGAAAAAGGAAAGACAAAAAATGACAAAAACAAGATGCAAAACATGCACGCATGGGGGTGGACAAAATGGATACAGAAGGAAACTCCAAAGAGGGAAAACTGGAAAGGAGGAGGGTTTGAGTGGAGATATACATGTAAGAAGGCAATTTGAGAAGAAGGCTTCACTGTTGATATAAATATTAAGAAGGCAATTTAATATAATACGAGTTCCCTCACATGGAGCTTCAAAGCAGGAAGAAGCCATGAGGCTCATCAAACCTGCAAAATGGCTGCCAACCTAAGGTTGTTTGTCTGTGCTACATTATTTTTAAATGCTGAGCATCAAGCAAAGAAGTAGCATGTACCATTTTTATGAAGGATTATGTTTGACTGAGCTCGTGTTCAAACCAACAACTTCCCAGACTCAGAGCAGACCCTCTAACCATTATGCCTCTGAGTCTGGTTTAAGTTATATAAATTCTGTAATTGTCTTGCTCTCGATGCTCCATACGGTCTGCCTTTATCCTCCAGAATTAAAATAGCAGAAAAAACGAGAACGGCACTCGTAGAGCACATCGTCTTGCCTCGCACACTGATTCTGAACAAATATACCACCGTTAACTGAACACGCTACTATTATGGCCCACTGCTATTTTGACCCAGATACCTGTATCATCCATGCCCCCTATTATGTCACATATTTTTTTGGCATGGGTTATAAATGTCATAAATAAAATTCTTCACTCACATCGGGTCATAGATCAAGATATACGAAATTTCAGGTTTTTCAGATAAAGATTTCAATTCAACCAATTATGCCTGCAATACGACTTCGCTGATGATGTCATCATTAATCACCATATATACCCCATGGATAGTTGATGGCATGTGCCAAGTTTCATTTTTTTTCGTTGAGCGGTTTCGGAGAAAATTCTGTCCAAATTTTTCCCTTTTATCCGATATGGCTGCCATACCATGTGACCTATGACATCAAATTTAATACTTCACTCACATCAGGTCATCAATAAGATAAATGAAGCTTAAGATTTTTGGATACGGATTTGAAGTCAACCAATTCTGGCTGGAATACCACTTCGCTGATGACGTCATCGTTATCACCTTATATACCCCATGGAGAGTTGATAACATATGCCAAGTTTCAAATTTTTTCGTTGAGTGGTTTCAGAGAAAATGATGTCCAGTATTTTTCCTTTAATCCAATATGGATTCCATACTATGTGACCTATGACATCAGCATTAGCAACTGAATATTCGCCATGGGGATTCCCTCCGATGTTTAAAGTTTCACATCGATCGGACCAGCGGTTTCAGAGAAAACCATTTTTAAAGCGAAAATATTTAGAAGCAGACATGTGCATGCATGCACATACACAACAATAGTCTTGTATACCCTCAACTACAGTATACCATGCTTTTTACAATTATAAACCAACCAAATTTAAACATTCTTAAGGAGGGGCAAAGAGCAACCCATCCACCTGGTAAAAGTGTTGGATGTGCGCTGCAGTATGTTTAGAAGAACCTTGTGTGGACCTTACATACAGGAGGTATTTTAATGCTCATGTTGTGGTTCAGCTCAAGCAAGTCTGTATTACCTAAACCTTTCACAACATGTCGTTTTCTACTGTAAAGTTGCATTTTACAGTATTTTTACAAGCATTTCCAGGGCTGCAAGACAGCAGATGACCCTGGAGGTCAGTATGAACCAAGCATGTTGTGAAATTGTATTGTTAGGATTAGTAGACGTGTGCTGCTTTGAGACAATCATTTTCTCATACATCACAACGTGACGTAATCGAATGAAGGATAAACGAAACAAAATTATTCCAATTTCCACTCTTGCATTTATGCGGCTATTCAAAGCCACAATGGCATTTTGTCTTTGGAGTTACGAAAAGTGAATTTCTTTCTACAAAAGCAATTCGAATTTTAAAAAAAACGAAAACATGCCAAACGAAAGGTTGATGATGTGGTAATCCATAAAATGACAAAAGTTTCCTGACTATGTGGTTTTAAGTGATATTTTTTTTCGTACAGAGGTCAAGACTACTGGCATGGCTGGAATGCTTGTAACAAAAGCCAGTGATTTATTCCTGCAAAAAATGTTTAAAGTGACACAGATAAAAGAGGCTGAGCTGTGCAGATATTAAATGAACCATTAAGATTTTAGGAAAAAAATACACAAAACACAGTATGTAAGATTTAAAGGTTTGAAAATTTCATTTCACAAAACAAGTAATCAGAGCAAAATACCAAACAACCCATTATGCCTATTATTTATCTTTGCACATTAGAATGACCTGATCCTACCTGGCCTGTTCCCCATGGTTCAAAAGTAGCATCAGGAGCAGGCGTTGAGGAGAAGGACGGTGACCCACATTCCCCTGCAGTGAGGGGTTGCTGTGATGTTGTCATTCGATCAGCTGCAGTAGTATCTGGACAAGACTCATCGGATGTGTACTCTTGGTATGATGTACTGCACGGTTGGCCTGAAAGAGAGGATCAAAGGACGTCATTGATAGTGAGTGATCCAGAATGCAAAACGATGTTTAACAGCGAGCAAAATAAACCATGTTGGTGGGATGGATAGCCAGGCGCATGCAACGTGAGCAAAATGTGGCAAAATAATGGATATCAAAACTAAACTCAAATTTCAATTAGAAAGCAGCTCAAATTGCAAAGCCCATCCATCCATGTCTGCTTTATACTCAAAATAAACTTAAAAGAAACAGCTAAAAAAAATTTTTTTTTATAAACCAGTAAAATGTATTAGTGTTCTCCACATCTTCATAAGTTTTAATAAGTAATAAATCCAACTGGTTGAATATCTGTGGAGGGAACAATTGTGCCTTTGTTGGGTCTCCAATTGGTTGCAAAATGCATGTGAAGAACAACATGTATACGATATATATATATATATATATATATATATATATATATATATATATATATATATATATATATATATATATATATATGGTGTCCCAAAAAAATATACAACTTTTAAAATGCTTCCTTTGATCCTAAAAAAGCAGTAATTCTGACACTAATGCTTCATTTCTTGTTGCAGAGACCCTGAAGTTTATTTTGATACCAAGCAAGAGCCAGAAAAATGCCAAGACTGACCGTACAACAACGGACAAAAATTGTTGAACTTTGGCACCAGACGAAAAGTGTCATACAGGTGCAGCATCTTTACTCGAGACATTTCGGTATCCACTTGTGCCATGCACCAAACTTTCGGACAATAAAGTGCACCATCGCAAAGTTTACCAATGTGGGAACCATCTGTGACCTTCACAAGGGTCACAGTGGTCGGAAGAGGACAGGTCGTAGTGAAGAAAATGTGGAAATGGTGAGACAGGCGGTCGTTCAGAATCCCAAAAAATTGATTCGACGACTTTCTGCCGAGACAAACATTCATAAGAGCACCGTTCAGAGGATCCTTTGCCAAGACATTCATGCCTTTCCATGCAAAATTCAAACGGAAACAGTGCTTACTGATCAACAGAAACGCAAACGACTAGACTTTGCAAATTGGTTCTCGGGAAAGTTGGAAGAAGATGCAGACTTCCTCAAAAAACTTCACATGACGGACGAATGCCATGCTCACTTGTCCGGGGAGGTAAACAAACAAAACTTTCAGTACTGGGGAACTGAAAATCCTGGTAATGCATCAACTGGACTGGTGCCTCGATCTGTTCTCAAAGTCACCATGTGGGTGGCGGTTGTTTGGTATGGGATAATTGGTCCATACTTCTTTGAAGATGACCAGGGACGCACTTGCACGGTAAACCAGAGGAACTATCGCAAAATGATTCAGGAATTCTATCTGCCTGAGCTACGTACTCAGGCCCGTAGGAGAAACAACCTGATCCAGATGAGAACCCAGTGGTTCCAGCAGGATGGGGCACCACCCCATACAGCCAGGGAAACAAGGCGTTTTCTCAACCAACATTTTGAGGGCCGCTTTATCTCCCTCTACGAAGACGTTGAGTGGCCACCATATTCCCCTGACCTTACTCCTCCAGTCTTCTTCTTGTGGGGGTATCTCAAGGACAGGATCTATGGAAACCCTAGGCCTCAGACTCTTGATCAGCTGAAGGAAAACATCCACTGAGAAATCCAGAACATTCCTCAGGAAACGTTTCTCAAAGTGATGGAGAACATGACAACGCGTTTGCAGGCAGTGATCGGTCAACATGGAGCCTACGTCGAACATGTGGTCTAAAAGAAAACGATGATTCTATACCAAAATTTAAATTTTGGTGGCAATTTTGACATTGGTACAATAAACTTCAACATTTCAGCTTTTTATTCAGCCATATATCTTAAAAAAATATATATATTTATATATATATATATATATATATATATATATATATATATATGTAATGACCATCCTCTTTGCAGATGAAAAGTTGAATATTTTTATGGGACACCCTGTATATATATATATATATATATATATATATATATATATATATATATATATATATATATATATATATATATATATATATATATATATATATATATATATATATATGTTCTCTGCATTCTCTTCCATTGGATGACAGAAACACAAAAGGCCTCATATCAATTGGTCCTCCTGGAATCTTCCTACCAAATCTGAAACACTCTGTTATGGCATTAACAGAAGCCCAACAAACAACAATAAACACAAAAGGATGGTTAAGGTATGCAATGTATTGTGAATTGAAAGCAGATCACAGGAAATCCCAAGGGAGCTCTTGAATAAAGACTGTTGATTGATAGTTGTGCCCTGGAAACTCCTGCATATTCATTTGAGACACCAGAACTGGAAGCACAGCTGATTACCTCTGCCACAGAAGGTAAAGGAGTTTATGTTTACACCCCTCTCTGTCTGTTTGTCTGTCTGTGTGCATAATATCTCAAAAAGTTGGAGACAGATTTGGACAAAACTTGGTGGACACGTTATGTGGATGACAAGGAAGAATTGATTCAATTTTGGTGAAGATCCGAATTTTTTAAGTGATTCTTCACCATTGAGAGATTATGCTCAACTAATATGTAGCATAATATCTTCAAAGGTTGTTGACGGATTTGGACGAAAATTGGTGGACACGTGTGTGTGACAAGGAAGAATTGATTCAATTTGGGTCAAGATCCGAATCCGGATCTGACTACGTGATTTTTAAAAGTGATTCTTTACGATTGAGAGATTGGACTAAAATAATATACAGCACAATAGCTCAAAAAACCTATGGATGGATTCAGATGAAACTTGGTGGACAGGTTGGGTGTGTGACCATGACGAATTGATTTGATTTTGGTGAAGATCCGGATCTGGATCTGGAGACGAGAGTTGTTTAATTTTTACAGTGATTCTTCACCATCGAGAGACAGGGCCAAAAACGATATATAGCATGATATTTCAAAAATGTAATGGGCCCGATATGTTCTCGTGGATCAGGCATTGCATGGCGGAGGTATGCGCTCTACCGAGTGCCCTTCTAGTTTTTGAATATGGATCCTTCCGACGACCACCAGTTTGTTTGCAAACTTCTTTGTATACTTTCGCAGCAGTATTGTATTGTTGCAGTTCTGCAATACTGGCACTCCCTCGAGGTAATGGCACACAACATATAATGGTCCCGAGAAAGTTATTTCATTCATATTTGTTTTAGATAGCCCTTCCCTTATGTGTAATGGGTCTTTGGGTCATATGCATTGCGTTAGCTTTCGGTAGGTCTTTATTTCCATTTTACATTATTTTGCTTCGCTATACATGGCCTCTCTATCATGCAAGCATGCAGACCACAGTAATAGGGGCAACTCATTTGTACAGCCGCACCCTTACATTCAAGCCTCGCACCATTACCCAACAGAAGCGTTACCTAAGACCACCATATTTAGACTACAATGCCAGACTAAGTGTGGTTACCATTTGACCAGACTTAAACAACAACCTTCTTACGACCACCACAAAGCCTTAGAAAAAAAGAAGAAAAAAACACATCAACGGACCCCAACTCAAACTCGTTACACTCAATATTGACGCCACAACAAACGACGACGACCACCATCACCACCACAAATGGCAATGCCAAAAGCTCACCACTATGCTCACTGCTACACTACCACTGCCTTCGCTCAACCACCATCACCACCAACGCCAACACCGCCTTTTGTGACCAACAGAGAACATGGGAGCGGCCCATACAATTGTACAGTAGATTCTCGAATCTAGGATGTTCTAGCATGGAGCTTGAAGCACAAATGTGCACGAGATTCCATTCAAAGTCGTATGGATAGCCCTAGCGTTCCACTCAATTACGGTCCTCATTGGGTGTCTCGTGTGTTCGTGGGCAGAAAGCGTTACCAAATACCCCGGCACCATGTTAATCTTGGAGCTCGATAGCATGGCAGAGTTCTGGGTAAGTGAGGGCATTTCAGCTGCCAAAGCCTCTCATGGGCAAAGCTAGCACCGGGGAGTAATCTTCTGTACACCAATGAGGGCACTGGTGAGTAGGGTGAATATACTGGTTCTGGCTCACTTTTCCCCATGTAAATGAATGGGGGATTTTCAGCGATTCATATTTTTTTTCCCTAAAAATAAACCCCCTTTTTATCCCAAGGTATATTTATTTGTCTCCCCTTTTAACCTGGGGACACTTTTTTTTTCAAATAATCCATACAATAAGATAAAGATTTGTTCAAGGTGATTCGAAAAAAATATCTAAAACATCTAAGCCTCGGGACACTCTTTATCAAATAACCGATGCATATTGTTTAGCTCACTTATTGAACCTATAAAGATTTGTTCATTCTCAAATTCCTTCAATAGTTTAATTTTCTTTGCACAATAATCCCCATCTAAAATATTGAAAAACAAAACATTTGAATCTTTATATTTTTTAAGATACCCCTTTTGTGCCATTACGAAATGATAAACTTCTCTTAATGATCTCATCTGGCCACCGCCCGAGTTGCAAATCATTTTTGTACATAAACCACGCCATAAAAAAAGTTTTGTTTCAAATGTTTTCAGTTCGTGTCATGAAAATGAGGAAGTGGTTTTTTTTGACACGGTCGTGCTGTGTGAATGAGGAAGTGTTTTTGGACAGTCATGCTGTGAAAAAATAGGAACTATTCTGTGAGACAAGGTCTCGTGTTTATATTTTATCTCAGAACACGAACTGAAAACATTTGAATCAAAACCATTTTAGGGTATTTTAAGTATGTTTTAAAAATGATTCATACAATTTGAGAATATATCTCCCAGTTATGTTCCAAGCTGTCTCTCCCGAAGCGTCATTTCCTGTGGCCACACCCAATGATTAAGCAATCTCCTCATCGTTGCTTTATAAGTGATTCACCAGACAAAGTTTCTGCCAGACGGGATTTTCATTTTTACAACTGAGACATGAGCGATCTTTCTTCCGCGAACAAAACAGCTCAACACGAAGTTGGTAGGCCTGTGTATAGGTTCCTCTTTGAACAATGAAGCAATTGATTATAAATTAAATCGTGATAATTCTGATATATATATATATTTTTTTCTTGGCAGGTCCTTGGAAGAAGAGCAGTTTACATATCACAACGAGGTGCATGAAATTAATGCTCTTATTGAAGAGGTCAATCATCTTAGAAGAGAATTGAAAAACATTTTTAAAGACTGACACGATGTCTTATCACGGCCTCTGATCTTTTTGCCATCTTGTACCAATGGTAAAAAAAAACTGAGACATGGACTCACTCTCTTCCGATGAAGATAACAGCTCACTACAAAGTTGGTAAGTTTGTGTATGGTTTCCTCTTTGAACAATGAAGCAATTGATTATAAATTAAATCGTGATAATGCGAAAATATAAATTTTTTCCTGGCAGGTCGTTGGAAGAAGTGGAGTTTACATATCACGATGAGGTGCATCAAATGAATGCTCTTATTGAAGAGGTCAATGATTTTAGAAGAGAATTGAAAAACATTTATAATGACTGGTACGAAGTCTTATCACGGCCTCTGATCTCGAATAAATCCTCTGAATAAACCAATGGTGAGACGTGTGTGTGTGTGTGTGTGTGTGTGTGTGTGTGTGTGTGTGTGTGTGTGTGTGTGTGTGTGTGTGTGAATATATGTATGTGTGTGTGTATGTGTGTGTGTGTGTGTGTGTGTGTGTGTGTGTGTGTGTGTGTGTGTGTGTGTGTGTGTGTGTGTGTATATATATATATGTATATAAATATGTATGTATATATATATATATATATATATATATATATATATATATATATATATATATATATATATATATATATATATATATATATATATATATATGTATGTGTGTGTGTGCGTGTGCGTGCGTGTGCGTGTGTGTGCGTGTGTGTGTGTGCGTGTGTGTGTGTGTGTGTCTCTTTCCCTGTCTGTTTGTCTCTCTCTATCTCTCCCTGTCTGTCTCTTTGTATCTCTCTCTGTCTGTCTTTCTACCTACCTCTCTCTGTCTGTCTCTCCATCTATACCCTTGACTTATTATTTTATTTTTTTTCAGCTCGATCACACAACATCAGCTGTTGAAGCAATCTGGTACAACACATGATTTTCTGGATGTAAATGTTTCTGAATTATTATTTAGTTATTCTTTTATTAATATCACTCTCTCTTTGGAATGTCGTCTTATGTTGGTTGCATCATCAGTTTGGACGCGGTTTTGCCAGTACACTGGAATTCATTTTATTGGCCTTGAAAGGATGACAGACTGAGTCGGCCTCCTGGTGTGTTAATTCAGTGGTCAATGAGGTTTGAACTTAGAACCAACACCAGGCTTACTCATATTACCATGTAATTATCTTTATAAAACCTAATTATTATCCACTTTTTGTTTCAAAACAGAATATGGTGTCTGAGTTTCAACATCACAAGACATCTAAAGAAGATTGCTGGGAAAGATTATACATTCTCGCAAATGAATATTTAATATTTGCAATTTTGATTAATTATATTTGTTTTGTTTACAATTACTTGATTTTGAATTTCAAAAAAAGGATCAAGACATTAAGGAGGGGGGGGGGGGGGGGGGGAGGGGGGGTAGGTGCGCTCCCCCAACGACCCATCACCCCCTCATCCCACCCCTACCGTCCCCATGTGTGTGTGTGGGGAAGGGTGGGGTGGGATGAGGGAGGTGGTGGGTCAAAGGTGGGGGCGCACAGGGGGGATGAGGGGGGTGGGACTTGTGTGGGTGGGGTTTATGTGGGCGGGGCTTGTGGGCGTGGGGTTTATGTGGGTGGGGCGTGTGTGGGCGGGGCTTGTGGGAGGGCGTTTCTGTGGGTGGGCTTCGGTGGGGTTTATGTGGGCAGGGTTTATGTGGGTGGAGCTTGTGTGGGTGGGGCTTGTGTGGGCAGGGTTTATGTGGGAGGGGTGAATGTGGATGAGGCTTATGTGGATGAGGTTTGTGTGGATAAATGGATGGGTGGATGGGTGGAGCTTGTGTGGATGGGTGGATAATTTTTTAATTAAATAAACATGTTGTGTGTGGGGAACTAATTAACTAATCACTAATTATGTGAATATGATGAATATGGGTGGAGCTTGTGTGCGGTTTGTGTGTGTGGAGCTTGTGTGGAGCTTGTCGGGGGTTTGTGGGTGGTGGGGTTTGTGTGGGGTTTGTGTGGGGGTGGGGTTTGTGTGGAGCTTGTGTGGGGTGGGGTTTATGTGGGTGGGTTTTGTGTGGGTGGAGTCAAAAAGGGGCGGAGTCAAAAAATTTCAATTTATCTTTGTCTTTTGTAATTCCTGTGAATAAAATGAACCTAAAATCTCTTCCCCTTCCAAATCATATATCTTATAAGTCCAAGGAACCGTATCTATTACATCAACAATTTTAAAAAGTTCGTTTGTCCATCTTTTAATATAACCTTTTTCAAAATGAGATTTCCACCTATATATTCTTACGATATCACCAACTTTGAACTTAGGTTTTCTGACATTAATCTCTTTTTCATATTTTAATTTTGTAAATGTTTCTGATGGTTTCATATTTGTTGACGTGTGAATCGTGTCATTATACTTATCCACAATATCCTGAATAAAAGATGACCATTGTTGTGAACCGAGTTGTGTGAATTTTTTATATAGTCTTTCTTTTAAGGTACGATTAAAACGTTCAACAACAACTGCCTTCCCTTCATTAAAGGTACTGTATAATGTAATACTGTTATTTTTTAGAAAATTCATAAATGTCTTTTTATAAAACTCTCTACCCTCATCAGTCCACAATTTTTTAGGTTTTATCTTACTTTTATTAAATATCTGTTGAAAGGCTAACATAAGAGTATTACCTGTTTTGTTTTTTAATGGTACAACCCATGCGTATCTACTCCTCAAATCAATAACGGTTAAAGCATACTTGTACCCCTTATCATTATTGAGTTCAATCAAATCAGCAGACCAGATATAATCAACTTCCTTGGAATAAACTTTCCTTCTCTGAAACTTTGTGAATATTGGTTTATGTAATTCATCAGCTAATTGCTCTTCAGTCTTAATGACATCATTAGAGCCTATAAGTTTTTTGAATTTCCAAGTCCAAGTTTCAATTTAGCACTAATCATCTTCTTCACAATGAACCGATTAACTTTTTCTCTCAAGGTTGGATTTTGTATCAGAGACAAATTATACAACATTTCTCTATCGGCTTCATGCTTTTCTTCCAACGTTGTGGTATTCCCATAATCAATATCGTGTCTCATGCACACTTCATCAACTCTATTGATGGGTTGACTCCAGGATTTAGGATTGTCTGCCTCATCTAATCTTTTATCCAAGTTTGTGCCTGGACCACAGAAAGAATACCCTGGAAGATGTAATTCCCCTGGTATTCCAGTAGTTGTAAATTTACTTCCTGATAAAAGCTTTTGTATATCTCCTCCTCGTTTGTGTTTGGAGATAAATTTATTTTTTTTTGAACCACACACCGAACATATACCTTTTTGTATAACCCTGTTATTTTTACTTTTAATATATGAAATATTTTTAGTATTAGTTTTCTTTTTACATTTGAGACAATAACTCATTTATTTATGTGAAAAATTCCTGCAGAGTGCAAAAACCTTTTTAGTTTCCAACATGCACATTTGAATCTTAATTTTTAAAACATAAAGAATCCTTAGAAATGCCTTCACTCTCTCCTCCATTTATTTAAGAAAAAAAATAAAAATGAAAAACTTGAATTAAAATGAATATCTTGTCGATGTCAATATTCTTGCCGAAAGTATTGCAAATAGACTTGTCAATTCTTTGTTTTCCTCCTCGGTGGGTTGAGTTATTTTCTGTAATACCACCAATCTTTTTTAATCTCACTGGTTTCCATATTTTGATATTTATTTTGTCTCGCTCTTTCCTCCCTCTCCTTCTCTCTCTCTCCTCCCTCTCCTTCTCTCTCTTCTCTCTCTTCTCCTTTTCCTCCTCTTTTTTCTCCCTCTCCTCCTTCTCTCTCTTCTCCTTTTCCTCCTCTTCCCTCTCTTCTTCAACTCCTTCCTCATCCCTTATTATCCTTGAATCGCTTACACCCCATAGAATATCATACATATATTCCTCAGGATTTCTTGTTATTCCTGTATCCAAAATAATTTTTTTTACAACAGGAAACCAATAAAATTTCTTTTGAATTTCTAAAAGAGCCTTACCTTTTCTTAACTTTATAATTTTTTCATTATTTAACATTCTAATTAAATCTAAAGTTGTCGGTTTATCAACATCAGCATAATGCCAATCTTTTATTGAAAATACCTCATTCTTATGTTGTAGAACATATTTATTAAAATACCGAATACCCTTTTCTTGAAGGTATGCTTGGACACAGAAATGATAATTTTCTTGAAGCCTTCTTGCTGTCATTTATGTATTAGAAATATATGTTAGAATAATATTATGACACGAAACACCTCCCCATCTTCCCATAGTTAAATCATTTTGTATTTCCTTACTTATTATATATAATCTTGTTTTTTTCTGTTTTCATGATATAAACAAGGGCAAAACCATTATTATATTTACCCTTATTAAATTCTTTTATTTGTTGTTTACTAATCGTGGCCCCACAAAACTCATTCTCGATACCAAGTGGATAATATTCTTCCTTACGAGACTGATTTAATTGTTCCAGGTCTTCGAGGTTAATTTTAAATGACCAATTATACCCTAAATCATTCATATCATACCCCCATTGTTCTATTCTCATACAAACGATACGCCCTTCTTTATAAAAATTTATTTTAATTTGAACTGTGAATTCTGTATGACCTGGAGATAATATCAACACTTCTGTATCTTTGGAATACACGGCCGTTTTATTTAAGGATATATATTGTGATAAATCGCTTAATCTCACCAAGTCATTCGCGTCAATCGAGCTTGGATAATTTTTTTAATTTATAAGCATTTTTCATGTTAATATTTTTGGTTATATTATATTTATGTCGTTCAGCCTGTGCCTTTGTGTAATAATTTGATAAATCAATATCCAGTTCTTGGGATACACCAAAGATAGAACCATCTTTACCAACATTAGTCATTTATATTAGATTAAAAATAATATCATAAAAATTTTTATTTTTGTTGAGTTGAAATAACACATATAGACATAATTGACCACAACACTTGGAATTTAATTCTTGGACTTGAAATGTTTGATAAACACCATTCTGTAAGAATTTTATGACTTCAACAGGTGGTGGAAGACCAAAACTATCAAAATAATATTTGTCTTGACTATTAAAAGTACAAGCCCAATGAGAACCGTTCCCATTATTATCTTCTAAGTTCATAATAATATTCTTTGTATGTTTCGGCACATTTGTTAATTCATCTCTCATACAAATAACCACATGATGAATTTTTAATTTCTTACAATATTTGACAAGTTGTAAATTTGATGTTGTATTCTTTCCAAATTCTTTAAACCACTCATCAATGCTCATTTATTTATTAGAAAGATATAATCCATTACCTCTTTTCATTAATTTTACACCTGCTTGTGCTATAGAAGAAAGCATATCTCCAACTAACAATCTCGCTTTATCAGGCAGACCTTCAAGTTTTTCAGCAAAATCTACAATTACACCACTTCCACTAATTTGTTTCTCCAACTCTTTGTTATGTCTTTCCAATTCTTTTTGAGCCTGGAGTTGAGCCTTCCTTTCGTTGGCAGTTTTCACCGCTGTTGAAATACCACCCGTCAATGCTCCAACCGCACTTAAACCAGCAAATAAAGGAATTAGAAATGGGAGAAATCCTCCACTCGTCTCTCTTATTGAATATTTTTTCAACATTGGTTTTGTCATTTTAATTTTAAGTGAGCCAGTGTCATTCAAGATTTTCACCTGTTCTCTTGTAAGCAAAACATCAATTCTTTCTGCTCTTTTTCTCTGAATTGTATTAATGTTAATCATACAAGGCTTTTGATTTTGAATACAAGATGATAGTTTATGAAGATTGATTTGATTAACGTATATACCCCAGTTGGCACTTTACTACTCATTTATTTATCAAAAAAATTATGTGAGACTAATCATCACACCATCATCTGTATTAATATGCAATTCTGTTTCTTCCAAAAGCAAACAATATGTATCAACTTCTTCACTCTCTCCTCTTTAAATGTATAGGGAAGTATCCACTCGATTAGACTTTATAGTTTCCTTTTGAGCGCTCAGGTCAAACGCATAGATTGTATACAAACTTTTAAATGCTGTCATATCCAAAATAGGTTCTTTATTTCCATTACTTTCACACACCTTTTGGTAAGACTTGTATGCTTCAGCAAAATCATTTTTTTCCCAATTAATTTCCAATCTATCTCGTGGATAAAATGTTCCATCTAGAGAAACGCGAAGTTGTTTCACCTTAGCATTATCACTCAATGCATTATTCTTATCAGTCGCAGTATCACCATCTGGCTTTTTAAAAATGATCCACAGATATCGTGGCTTTCCTTCCAGAACACCCAAATTCCACGTGTAAGTAGTTTGGTTGAGTTTAACGTGTTGACATCTTCTTTTGAGGTATGATACACTGAGTGGTTTCTTTGAGTTAAGTCTTCGATTCAACATCTCTTCTGTTTTAAGATTAGGAGTATATTCACTGATATACCAACTCATCTCCTCAATTACAAATTTATTCTGTTCACCAAAAGCACTACCAACACCAAAAAGCAATCTATTTTCATTATCATTCCTTTGTAGTTAAAATCTAATTTTAAGACCATACAGAACTTTATCATGATCACAAAATCCAAATATACCTTTAAGAGGAACTGCCACAGTAAAACTATTTTCTGCTTTTGTATCATCATTATACATTCCTTTCCTTTGAGTATATCTAGGGTCTGTGTTTGTTCCCGCTGACATATCAGGAATAAAACCTTCGACAGACCCCTTTCCCATTCTATCACTGAATGTGTAGAGTGTAAATTTCATCATTTCAGATACAGCAGAGACATAATCAACCGCTTCAACTTCTTGTGTTCCAATATACAAACGCACACTATCAAACATTTTCCAGAAGAAATCATTTACAAGTGTAGCGTTTGTGTTATTCCCAGCTTTAGTGAATTTAAATTTACACAACAAGAAACTTTCGGAGAGATTCAAATAGGTTTGTTGATTATTTATTTCAAAACTTTTTGTACCATTCGTATTCCAGTCTGTTCCAGTTATTGCATTTACCTTGAAGTAATCTTCTTTTTTAGTGGAGTTTGAGATAATAATAGTATCATCCAAATCATAGATACTATCAATTGCTTCCATACTTGTATTTATTTAGGAAAAAAAGATGTTAAAACTTTTGAAACCCTGATCGAAGTATTTGAATTATTTTCTGTCGTTCTTGGGGGAACAACTGAGTTTTGCCTTTCTTAATTTCTTTTATTGCTTGTAATTTATGAGATTCCTTCTGGGCATCTTTTATGCTCTTTCCAGCACCTGCTACATTTCCCACAGCAGAAGCAGTTGAACCAATTAGATCTTTATGTTTTAGAATAGTTGAACCAATACCCATGAGAGTATCAATTATCCCATCTCCTCTAAATTGATGTCCAACACCCCTTTGTCTCTTAGGTTTATAGTATCCTCTACCAAGATACATACCTTCACCCTTGTAGTATGGGGAAAGGAACATCCCATCCCCTGTAATTATTTTATATTTTCCCAACTCGTGTTTCCTCACAATAACCATCGTATTTATTTATTGGAAAACTTCACGTAGGTGAATTCTGATGGATATAACTTCTCCATTAAAAGAAATCATACGATTATCTTGGTCGGTTATCCTAAAATTTACTCTGTATATGGTTTTCCTGACACAGGGAGATAAACCAAATTTTTGGGTTCCATATTGAATTTTCACCAATTGGGGTTGAGTATGCGCTGAATGAAAATATTGCATTTGTTTTTTTTCCATCATTATAAGCACCATCAATCAAATCACAGTGAATTAACACCGAATTTATTCCTGAGGATATTTGAATCACATTATCACTGTAAAACGTCCCATTAGTTTCAATCTTTTTTGAGGAGAAACCCAATAACTCTCTCAATGAATTATCAATTGTGAAATCAACCTTGTAGTTATTTTTAACTTTAATCGTTGATTTTGAAGTATGTTTTTGAATGTCTATAACAATATTTTTTGGTTCATCACCCTGTTGTTTCATAAGACGAGCAATTTCGGAAGATATTTGAGAAATCTCACATGCTCCGGGTGAGACTGTTATCGTTTTGTATCCACTTCCGGGATTATAACTAAACTTGTCATTTTTATCAGTTATATTAAATAAGGTATTATAAGTTTCCATGGACAATAAAGATGCCTCATATTCTTTTGTTGGGTCAGTTGTAGTGGGTATGGGAATAAAGATGTGTGGTCGCTTGTTGTGAAATTAAAACTCAGGATTGTGCTTCTCATCTTATTTAATATGAGATAAAATGTCTTTATATTGAGATTTATTAATTATTTTCATGTTCATCAACTGGTCTAAAATGGCTGATGCTTCATTAAAACAATTGTTATTTCCAGCCTTCTTACTACCTAACAACAATAACAGTCTATTAACTAATTGCGATGGGTCATTTGGAAGAAAACTAATACCTGAACCAAGGATACTTAAAGCCTGAATAATGTGTTTCTCCTTCTCATTTTTCCTACTTTTACTAGAAATACTAACCCTATAATTTAGAGTGTTCAGCAGATCAATATATACTCTATCATCATTATTTTTCATATCCAATGGTTTATCAATATACTTTGATTCATCC
Organism: Eptatretus burgeri; assembly: GCF_056783735.1. Classification (NCBI taxonomy): domain Eukaryota; kingdom Metazoa; phylum Chordata; class Myxini; order Myxiniformes; family Myxinidae; genus Eptatretus; species Eptatretus burgeri. The sequence goes on from NC_140968.1 coordinate 22,169,485, forward strand.
CTCACAGTTGAACTTTGTCTTCCATATTTTGTGAGAAGAAACATTAATCTCGGAGTTAGTTTAACAGGGGATTGAGCAGAACCTAAGAACCTTAATTCATCATTAAATATCAATACCTTTTCTTGAACAAGATGAAATATTGCTGGTTGTTCTGTTGGAATGAGTCCTGCTTTGGTTTTTGAATCTGCTGAATATTCATTGTTTTGAAGAGCATTCACAATATAATCAGGGGGTTGATTAATCTCTTCCAGTTGTTGAAATAAACCTTCATCATCATATACCTTTAATTCTCCTAAATGCTATAATTCTTCCTCCGTCATTTGATCAAAATCTTTTAACATTTGAAGTTTTTTAGGAGTATATTCTGCTGTGGGAACTGTGGAAACATCTTTCATTTTTTCTTGGGAAGTTTTTAAAAGTGGTTTAAAAAATTTCTCGTTTTCTTTCAAATGCTTCTTCGCCCGTTAGTTTCTGTCTGCGTTTCTTCTTTATGTCTTCCTGCTCTTTTACAACTTTTGAAACCAACTCTTGATGTTCCTTAAATCTTCTTGCTCTTTCTTTTGCATCCATTTATTTATTGTAAAATATCATTTAATGAATTGTCAAGATCAACAGGGAAATTTTCCTTTTCTTCATCATTCAAGTAGATGTGTTCAAATAAATCCTTTTCTTTAAATATTTCATCAAATTCTTTATTAACATTAATGCGAGTTGTAATTTCTTCTTCACTAATACTTGCATCTCTGCTTTTCATACGTTTGCGTTGAGTTTCTTCATCAACATCAAAACCGAATGATAAAATCTTCACTCCGCTCAGATGTTTAATAATTTGTCTCGTTCCTTCTGGATTAGTTTCTAATATCCCAAGACCACCAGATTTTAGTTTCCTTAACTCACTCTTACAATGTGAATATTTTGTTGTACCAAGAGAAACCTCCTCAAATATTTGACCTTCATTCCTCAATCGCATATGTTCCTCCACTGAAATATAGTGATAATCTTCACCTTTTACTTCTCCAGGTCTTATTGCTCTAGTTGTTGTTGATACAATGCATATCACGGGGTGTTTTTCAAGTAAATTTACAATATTCTCATTTGTACTACACAAGAACCTTGATTTATGAAAGTTTTTTCCAGAAGCAGATTTACCCACAAGATTTACAATAATAGTTGTCATTTATATATGTAATTGTTTATAAAATAAAAAATATATCCCTTAATATCTCATCTTGTTTCACAACAATATATTTACATTTTTCAGTCATGTGCTTCATATAATCCCCAAATTCCTTTTTACTACATAATGTAGAGCAATTGTCTCTCCAAAAATTGTTTATATCTATTGAATTTAACTTGAATAAAATAAAAGTATTAGCATTGTTTCTAATTGAGCAACGAGGGAGTTGAAAGTATGATTGACTAAGATAAATACAATTACAAGAAGAATGTCTCCCTCTTGTGCAGTAGCTATCCATTACCGTTTGGTTTCTCTCATTAACACAATCATCAAAGATAACGAGGTTCTTTTTTGATTTATCCAAATCTTGGGGAGACGGTATATCATCCGTATTATCACTAAGAATACAAGTTATAGGATTTGATTTCTTTTTACATCTCTGTGTATCACAAAATAGTTGAATTATATCTTCAATGTTATAATCATTTAGGTTTTTTTGACGTTTAAATAAACCGATTATATCTTCTTTTTGAAGACCAGCATTAAAACCTTGTGAGAGTAGTTGATACTCTGGTTGAAAACTCGACTTTGTGAAAATTATTAAATTATCATAATCTAAAAAGTTGGGAGTGAGGAGCATCTTTAAAAGTAAGCAGGTTTTTCCACATCCACTTGAACAAACTATGAGACATCTTAATGAATTTGGGAGATTTTTATGGTTGTTAAATTTTATCTTATTTTCCCAAATGGGTAAAAAATCATTCATTTATATATTTGGAAAACAGGTTATTTAATTTATTATTAGCTTTTTTAGAAACTCTATATTTTATCCTAAGTTCAGGTTTAATTTCAAGATAATCCATTATTTTATTTATACAATATCTTGTGTTGATATTTCCCTGAAAATTACATCCATGAATAATATATAACAACAATCCTTTGAACATTTCTCTTATATGTTCAGTTTCTTCCCTTGTAAGGAAAGGTGTGTTATCACCCTCATACTTTACATTCATTTCTCTAATCAATCTTGTAAAGTAATTCATTTTTGGTGTAAATCTAAAAGAATTATTTTCCTTTTCATATTTTTTATTATCATTAATTAGAAGATAATCACAGAATATACATTGTTTATAGGCTTTTTGACTCTGTGTTTAATGCCCGTCTTTCACACGCAGGACAATTCTCAAATTTGTCATATGGAGAATCAGGAAAGTCTAGCATATTTATAAAGTAAAACTTCACTTAAACTGAAATTCATCTATACTTTCAGTTGTATATGGACTCATATTTAATAATATTACCATCGATATCAATATACTTTTTTTCATTCCCAGATTCAACGACAACATTTTTTATATTAAAGGTAATTTTAAAATGATCGTTAACTACTATTGAACTAAATGTCATTTCACCTGATATATTAACATCCTTTATTTCATCAGGATTTACATCTTTAGGGTTGTTGAAAAAAATACAAATTTCTCCTTGCATATTACAGATGGTCTTATCTTTTCTTTCTAAAGCTTCATCCATAAGGTTTTTGTTTTTTGATACTTTTTCTTGTTTCATTGCTTTTTCTAGTTTTGAATATATTACCAGAAGGAGAGGAGAAACTTTTGTTGGAGATACTTTAATTGATGTTCTACCAGGTATACTAAAAGCCCTTCCACTGAAGGAAATTGAAGAACTCATATTATTTACCATAATTGTTTTTATCCAATAGTTGTTATATTTATCTTTGTTCAATTTTACATCCTTGACATATTTCTCAGTATCTTTAACAAATGAAGAGATTGATTGAAACTTGTCTTTTGTGTCTTGAAACATTGTATTTATTAAGTGAAAAAGTTGGAGGATAAAATGGTTTTAAGCACAGATTCACCTGTAAAATAAACAAAATTTTCATCAAGAAAATTTTAGTTTAAGCAAAGATTTATAATATAAATATGGTGAATACAACATACTGCGATGTTTGTAATCACAAATATAAACATTATAGAAAACACCTCCGAACCAACAAACACACATTTAATCTATTTCATAAAATATCTCCTCTTGAGTTTGAAAGAAAACATTGTGATATCTGCTCAAAGGATGTTTTGAAGAGTAGTTATAATAGACATCTTCAATCACAAAAACACAAGAAAAATGAGTTTAAAGTAAAGGGAGACTATTTTATTGAAAACACTGATGGGGCATTTAAAGGGCATATAAAAATAAGGATTTTTCAATTTGGAGAACCCAGACCATCATCAATAGCTGAATCAATTGAAATAGTGAAACCTGATGTTGAAAAAGTTATTAAAAAGACATTAAAAGAAATGAAAACTTTAAAGTTTTATATGGGAGTGAAAATGAATATGAAAAGACAAGATGAAGAACAAACTCCTTATATGAGAACAGATCTTCATTTTATAACATCATTTCAAGATTTTTTAAATAGTGGGGTTTATGAAGAACTATCAAAACAAGAGGAGGATGTTGATAATACAGTGGTAGGAAGTGGATTCAATATTTTTAAAAATCATCTTTTTAGATATACACATTCTAAAATCAAACCCTCTTAAAGCTTCTTATATTGAATTACCAAAAGAAATAAAACTAAAGAAGGCAGTTGTTAATATTAAGAACAATGATAATAAATGTTTTCTCTGGTCTGTTCTTGCTCACTTTCATCCACCAAAATGTAATTCAGAAAGAGTAAAACAATATATGAAATATGAGAATGCCTTGGACATTAAAGATTTTAAATTCCCAATGCCACTAACAGATATTCCTAAATTTGAGAAAAAGAATAATCTTTCTATTAATGTATATGGATTAACAGATACAAACAAAGTTCAAATATTAAAAATTTCAAACAACTATAAAAATGAAGAAACACACATTGATCTTTTATATTTTAGTGTTGGAAATAATTCACATTACACATACATCAATAATTTATCAAGATTAATCTCTTCTCAGGTATTCAGAACAGCAAACAAAATATATCCTTGTAAGCGATGTCTTAATTCATTTCATACAAAAGAACGATTAGAACAACATTCAAAATATTGTAGTAATCATAAATCAGCTGTAATTACAATGCCTAAACCTGGTGAAAAGATTTATTTTGAAGATTATAATAAATCTATCATGCACCCATTTGTGATGTACGCTGATTTTGAATGTATCCTTAAAAAGATAAATACTGCTTCTCCTAATCCAAAAGAATCATATACAAATAAATATCAAAAACATATTCCTTGTGGTTTCTGTTATTATATAAAATCATCTGTTGGAGAAAAGTATAACAAACCTGAACATTATAGTGGAAAAAAAGCTTCACAAGAGTTTGTAAAACGATGAGAAAAGGATTGTATAAGACTCACTAAATTAATGAAAGAAACAAATGAACCGATGAAATTAACTAAAGAAGAAAAATTAGAATTTAGAAAGAACAATATCTGTCATATTTGTGAGGGGGAAATTAAGGAGTCTAAAGTTAGGGATCATTGTCATCTTACTGGTAAATATAGAGGTCCCGCTCATTCCTGTTGTAATCTTAATTATAAATTACCTTCTTTTATTCCAGTCTTTCTTCACCACAGTGCCAACTATGATACACATCTATTTATAAATGAACTTTCAAAAACACCAGGGAATATTTCTGCCATAACAAACACAAGTCAAAAGTATATTTCATTTACAAAAATGATATTCACAAAACCTTTAACTCGTATTAGGTTTCTAGATTCTTACAAGTTTATGGGAACACCACTAGCCTACCTCGCATCAAATCTAAGCTCCACAGACTTTTTTCCAAATCTTAATTCATTCTTTCCAAAAGAGGAAATTCTCACTAAAGAGGAAATTCAGATTAAAGAGAGAATTCAAAGTAAAGAGGAAACTCTAATTAATGAGGAAATTAATGAAGAAATTCTAACTGAAGATGAAATTCTAATTATAAAGAAAATTCGAACAATGAATGAAATTCTAACTAAAGAGGAAATTCTGATTAAAGATGAAATTCTGATTAAAGAAGGAATTCTCACGAGAGAGGAAATTCAAATAAGGAATGAAATTCAAAGTAAAGAGAAAATTCTTACAAGGGAATTTATCCTTATGATTATATGGATTCATTTATGAGATTTAAAGAAACACAACTTCCTTCAAAAGAAAGTTTCTATAATAACCTTTATGAAGAAGAGATAAGTGATAAGGAATATAAACACGCACAAGAAATATGGAAAATATTTAAGATAAAGAACCTTGGAAAATATCATGATTTATATCTAAAAACAGATGTTTTATTGTTAGCTGATGTGTTTGAAGCTTTTAGATCACTCTGTCATAATAAAAATTGTTATGGATTAGATCCTGCACACTATTTCACAGCTCCTGGTTTAGCTTGGAGTGCAATGTTGAAAATGACAAAACAAGATATAGATTTAATCAGTGATGTTGATATGCTTTTGATGATTGAGAAGTCCAAGAGAGGTGGAATATCACAAGTATGTTCAAAATGATATGCTAAAGCAAATAATAAATATCTTCCAAATTATGATAGTGAAAAAGATAGCAATTATTTGATGTATTTTGATGCTAATAATTTGTGTGGATGGGCAATGTCTCAATCTCTGCCTTATGGTAAATTAGAGTGGGTGGAAGAAAAGGATTATGAAAAGGCTTTGATGAATATTGTTATTTCTTCTCAAGAGGAATTGAATGACGAAGAAGAAGGTTATTATTTTGAAGTTGATTTGAGGTACCCGAGTGATCTTCATAATAAGCATAAAGACCTTCCTTTTGCATGTGAGAAAGAAACCCCAAAGAAAGAATGGTTCAGTGATTATAATAAAAGTTTTAATATTAAAGGCAAATCAACAGAAAAGTTATTAACAACATTCTATGATAAAGAGGGATATGTTTTGCATCAGAGAAGCTTAAAACAGTTTTTGAGAGAAGGATTGAGAGTAGCTAAAATTCATAGAGTTTTAAAATTTAAACAAAGTCCTTGGGTGAAAAAGTATATTCAATTCAATACAGATATGAGAGCAAATACAAAAGTAAAATTTGAAGGGGACTTTTATAAATTAATGAATAATGCTGTATTTGGAAAGACTATGGAAAATGTTAGAAACAGGCAAAACATTAGATTCGCAACATCTTGGAAAGAAGCTTCGAGATTGATAAGTAAACCAAGTTTTGAGAGAGAAGAGGTTTTTTCAGAGAACTTTTCTGCAATTCATATGAAAAAGGAAAGTATTGTAATGGATAAACCAATTTATATTGGAACAGCAGTTCTTGATTTATCAAAGATATTGATGTATGATTATTTGTATAATGACTTAAAGAAAGAGTATGGTGAAAATGTTTCATTGTTGTATATGGACACTGATAGTTTTATCCTAGATATAAAAACTGATGATGTTTATAAAGATATGAAGAAAAATATTGGAGTATATGATACAAGTAATTTCAGCAAGAAGAGTGAGTTATTTTCCAAAAAGAATGAAAAGGTTATTGGTAAGTTTAAGGATGAGTTGGGTGGAAAAGTAATGAGTGAGTTTATTGGATTGAGAGCAAAGGCATATGCTTATAAGTATGGTGATCAGATTGATAAGAGGTTAAAGGGAATAAAGAAATATGTAATAAAGAAATCAATAACTTTTAGAAATTATTATAATTGTTTGATGAATAAGAAAGAAGAATATAGGAAAATGAATACAATAAGAAGTTATAAACATAACATATATAGTGAAGAAGTAAATAAAAAGGCATAAGGAGCCTTTGATGATAAGAGATTTATTTTAGATAATGGAATAGATTGTGTTCCATATGGATATTGTATGATAGAGTGAATAGAATAGATTGTGTTTTAACGATGGGAAGATGGGTTAGGGTTTTTTAAGGGCTACCGCCGCGTTTTTTTTTTTGCAATATATAAATGGTCAAACCAAGTATTAATCAAACTAAAGAGTGGAGAAAATCTCAGTCTTGGTATATAAATGGAAAACATAATGAATGTGAAAAATATCAAATAATTCTTATTGAAAAAATAACTAAAACAAAGGTAAATAAAACAAATAAGCGAATCAATTTAAAAAGTTGTAAGTTAGAGGATGTAAAGAAAAAAATGAATATCCTTGAATGGACTGAAAACTTTGATGGTTATCAATTGAACAATGAAAAAACAATTTACTATAATCTCAAAATGATATGTGGCTCAGGAGGTGGTCAAACAAGAGCATTAAGAGAAGTTTATCATTTCGTAATGGCACAAAAGGGGTATCTTAAAAAATATAAAGATTCAAATGTTTTGTTTTTCAATATTTTAGATGGGGATTATTGTGCAAAGAAAATTAAACTATTGAAGGAATTTGAGAATGAACAAATCTTTATAGGTTCAATGAGTGAGCTAAACAATATGCATCATTTATTTGATAAAGAGTGTCCCGAGGCTTAGACGTTTCAGATATTTTTTTTCGAATCACCTTGAACAAATCTTTATCTTATTGTATGGATTATTTGAAAAAAAAAGTGTCCCCAGGTTAAAAGGGGAGACAAATAAATATACCTTGGGATAAAAAGGGGGTTTATTTTTAGGGAAAAAAATATGAATCGCTGAAAATCCCCCATTCATTTACATGGGGAAAAGTGAGCCAGAACCAGTATATTCACCCTACTCTGGTGAACACCCATAGCTCGGCCTGTTCTGCTCCCAAGTGCTGCCTCAGCCGGGAGATGATCAAGGAGCGCTCGGTTCTCTGGCTGAACCTTCTTGTTCTTGAGATCACGGTGTGGTGAGCAACAGAGCAAGTGGGACGAGCAGAACGGAACGGAGTCAATGGAGTGGAGTGCGGAACGAACAGAAAGCCAGACACCAGACCAGGCGCAGTTTAGATAACTTTAGCATTTACACACCCAGACCTCTTCACACTCACTGTTGGCCTAATTCCTCACATGTTCCTTTCTTTGTTACCAAAACTACTTGACCCACATCCTTAGACCTTCCTCTCAGCATCCCTCATCACACGTCCTCTGACTATGCACCATCAGACACCTTCAGTTTTCCTTCCCGCTTTCCCCCTCCTCAGTGACTGAGAAGTGTTGGTCCGTCGATAGTATGAGGTAACAAAGAGGTCACAAACACCTCGTTCTTTTCTCATCTTTCTTGCTCCATAACCTTCCTTAGGGAATGATTTTAATGGCACCTATTGCATTAGTATAAATAAGATCGAAGAAGTTTTAGGGTCGGTTTAGCCCTTCACTGTGTCTCGCTTTGTGTTTTTGTAAATAACTGCATTTTCTTTTACAGTACCTCACAAACCCTTGCTTTTCCTGCTGTACATATTGCTCTGTATTAGAACCTATGATTATTGTGCCACATACTTTTCCTTGAGCTCCCTTGTAATAAATTGCTTATATTATAAATGTACCTAACTCGTCTTTTTCTACATTGATCCGGCATAGTCCACAGGTAGTGTATCCAGGAAGTTTTACCCCACTGATTGGCTCTTGTTAGTCGGTGCGTACTCAGCAGCTCTGCTCGGCTACATCTGACATGGTAAGTGAACTCGAGTATGCATCGACGGCACAAGACCCCCCTTGGTGTGGCCGTCCACAGGTAAGGTACCCACACAGAGTAGTGAAACCCTGCCAGGATTGGCAGTACTAATCAGCCCTTGTGATTGATTAGCAACCCGCTGGCCTGCGGAGTTATCTGTGCTTGGTGACCTCACGACCAGGGGTTTGAGAGGGACCTGAGTGCTTCCCCTCATGGTGAACCTATAACTCCGGATCCAGAACAGTATCTTGAAAAAGAAACCTGTTGAGGTATCAGAGAACATATTCTAATAGATGCTTGCAACCGGAAATAGCTTTGTCCTTCTTTAGTTGTTAGAGATGCCACATTTTGACTGTGCGAAACAAACACTGATGTTGAAATGAAAAATGTATGTGCTTGTTGTGCTGTATGATTGTGAAACTAAGATTTGGCTTATGTATGTATTCGCCTTACAGAAACTAAAACTGATTGACTGATCTCCACCAAATTTTGCATATGTGCTGGGGGTAACCAAGATCAAGTTAGGGGCACAAAATAATTCCACCCCCTTACCTCCACCCCCTTAACCTCCAGGAAGGGTAGGTTGTAGACTTGTGATTTTAACCTGTGCATGTGGCACAATACGCATGGTTTACTGTCTTCTGCCAGAGAGAGGGGCTATTACGAGCCACGACATAAAATATATTTGCATCATTGTCTTGCATTATTGGACATGTTTTATCTCTGGCTCCCAGTTTGTTCAGTTTTGCATTTTATTTCTCCTTCTTGTCCATAAGTTTGAATATCACCATTGTGCTATTTGTGTCTTTTGACTCAATTGGTTTGTTCTGTTTATGACAGCATCTTGTCGATCCTCTTCCCTGTACTTTGCTTCTAAATATATAAAGTAGTAGTGTATGTTTGTTTGTCCTCTTATAACTCGAGAACTACGCATCCCAGAGTAAAACCAAAGGCATATTCAGAATGAGCACATCTCACAGGTACTACAACACACCTTAGATGTTTAAAAAAAAAAAACCGCAAAAAAACATCATCGATTTTTTTTTTGGCCATTTCAATTTTTCTGCCGCAATTGATTGATTTTCCGTGTCGCAACTTTGTTTTTATTCACAACCTGATCAAAATAAGACAAAGACAGACCAGTGGATGGACAGACCAGTGAACGTTTACAAAGTTTCTGATGAAAAATGTGACTTTCTGTTTTTAGATTCCCCGAAGAAGGAAGAGCTCCATTGGTCCCAAGGCAGCTGCAGCTAAGCGAAAACACACCAAGAGACAACAGGAGACTGAAGAGGAGCAAGATGCCAGGCTAAATGAACAGGCACAGCGGCAACAGCAGCAGCGACAAAATGAGACTGAAGAGGAGCGATCAGGCAGGCTAAATGAATAGGCACAGTGGCAACAGCAGCGGCGAGCAAATGAGACTGAGGAAGAGTGTGATGCAAGACTTGAGGCAATGCGTCACCGCACCGCAGAAGCACGAGCACTGACCCGGGCACAAGAATGCCAACAGGGTGGCATTCACGTATGAACCCGCTGACCCAACAACTCATGCAGACATCGGCCGAATGGACCAAGTCTGCACCCACTGCTCTGCTTACAAGTTCAAGGGAGAGACCAAGGGTGTGTGCTGTAGCGATGGCAAGGTCGTCCTTGAGCCCTCTCCTGTCCTTCCTCCCTTGCTGAAGGAACTTCTCTCAGGCGAAGGTCCCCTCAGCAAACACCTCCTTGACAACATTCGGATGTATAATGGCAGCTTTGCGATGACGAGCTTCGGGCACAAAGAAGCTGAAGTCCACGGCTGGAACCCGAGCTTCTGGGTCCAAGGTTAAGTGTTCCACCGCATTGGCAGCTTGCTCCCGCCTGAAGAGGGCCAGCCAAAGTTCCTACAGGTCTATTTCCTGGACTCACACACCAAGGAGCTGGCTGCCAGGAACCACAGCAGCCTCAAACCACACATCCTTGAGATGCTCGCAAAGTGGTTTTACGAGGATAACCATCTGGTCCGTGAGCTGAAGACTGCAATATACTTGCAGAAGGAGGCAACACAGATTTATCCCCTCTCGTGTTCAGTTGTCCTACCCTTCCTCCCGCCCTTGGTTTACTTAAGCTTGTGGTGAGGCAGTTGTCCTGAAACAACTTGCCTTTGCCTCATGGAAGGCAAACCCAACTGAGGGCAATCTCAGTTCCTTCCACAAAGCTCGGAACAAGTGTGTATCTACCCTCAGGAGAGCCAGAAAACAACATCTTTCTCATCTCAAGTCTGAACTCTCAAACCTCTCTCCCTCCTCAAAATCCCAGTGGCGTTTAATCAAATCTGTTTCTGGTGTATGTTCCCCCTCCATCCCCTCCCATACCTCAAATGGCCGCACTGCTGATACCACACGTGATAAAGCTGAATGTCTAAACTCGGTGTTTGCAGCTAAATCTTGTGTCCTAAACCCATCACTTTCTCTACCCACTTTACGCAGTCACACCCAACTGTCCCTGGACTCTGTATCCTTTTCTCCTGACAAGGTGGAGAGCTTGCTTTCAAACCTCGAGTCAGATTCTGCAACCGGTCCAGACGGCATCAGCCCACGTGTCCTCAAAGCCTGCTCTTCTGCTCTTGCTCACCCTCTCTCTGTTCTATTCACCCTCTCATTTGCCCAAGGTCATCTGCCATCTGCTTGGAAATCTGCTAACATCACTGCCCTGCATAAAAAAGGTGCAAAAATAGATCCCTGTAACTACAGACCAATCAGCCTTCTCCCAATCATCAGCAAGGTTATGGAATCCATCATCGCTTCAGACATGAAATCCTTCCTCTTCTCCAATGGCTTGATTTCCAATCATCAATTTGGTTTCAGACCAGGTCACTCTACCCTGGACATGCTACTTCTGCTCTCCCACCAATGGATGGAGGTCCTCAATGCCAGACAGGAAATCCGAGCCGTATCCCTGGACATATCACGTGCTTTTGACACAGTCTGGCAGCCTGAACTACTCACCAAACTCTCTTCCCATGGTATTCAAGGCCATCTCCACTCATGGCTCGCAGACTTCCTCTCCTGTCGCAGTCAACGTGTGGCCCTAAATGGAGTTCTTTCATCCCCTCTTCCTGTGCAGGCTGGAGTTCCTCAAGGTAGCGTTCTGGGCCCTGTTCTTTTTCTGGTTTTCATCAATGATCTCTCCGACTCTCTGGAAAATCCTCTATTTCTCTTTGCCGACGACTCCACCCTCTGCCGTACCATCTGTCATCCCTCAGACCGGCAAGCAGCAGCTTCTTCGCTCACTGCAGATCTGGATAAAATCACAAACTGGTCCAACACGTGGAACATGTCTTTCAATCCAGACAAATCTCACACTCTCACTATGTCTCTTCGAGAGGACCGTTTAGAAAACCCCCCCATCCACTTTCTCAACAATCCTCTGGAAGAAGTCTTTTCTTTCAAGCTTCTGGGTCTCACTATCTGCCATGACCTTTCCTGGGAAAGTCACATTTCCAACCTCGCCTCAAAAGCCAGTCGCCGACTGGGAATCCTCCGTCGTGCAAAGTCCTTCCTCGGCCCTCTTGAGCTCCTGACCAATTACAAAGCTTTTGTCCGTAGCCTGATGGAGTACTGCTCTCCCCTCTGGGCTGGTGCTCCTGCCTCCCACCTTTCTCGGCTTCACGCTGTCGAAACCAGGGCATTTAAGATCATCGGCATCTCCCGCAATGAAGCTGAGTCTTTGGGCCTCTCACTCAATCACCACAGGTTGGTCGGTGGTCTTTCTGTCTTCTATCGACTCCTCTCCAGCCTTGCCCCCTTGCTCTCTCTGCGATTTGTCCCCACCACATTTTCACAGGGTGCTCAAGGTCCGCCAACAACCCCCTTCTGGTAAAACTACCAAAATCACGAATCACTGCTCATCTTCACTCTTTCATTCCTCTTTTTTCCCGCCTTTGGAATAAACTTCTTCACTCTATTCTTTTCCATTCTTCCGTCCAGGCTTTCAAAACAGCTGTTCACCACCACCTCTTATCTTCCCCCATCCAAATCCTCGATCTTTTCTACCCCCGATAATCCACCCAAGCCCACTTCCTTCAATTCCCCTGCTTTCCTTCCTGAAAGTCCCTGTAATGTCCATCTTCTCTTCGCCATGTTCCCCGTCCCATCCCCATCCCTCTCCGTTCCACAGTTCACCTGATGTGTCTGTTCCCCACTGTTTTGTCCGTTCCACTCCCGCCCCTCTTGTCTCATGCCCCCTTGCTGCGAGTTGTGTGTTAGCTCTCATACGAGCCTCGACAAGGTATACAAAAAAAAAAACTATGAAGAGCGCCAGATCATCATCAGAGAGAACAAGCAACTGCAAGGAGAGCACACATGCGCTGCAATGCCCAGTCTGCACCAGAAGTCGCCATCCTAATGGACAATGAGCCAACAGAACCCAGAGACATTGTCCTCAGACTTCACGATGGGGAACTTAAAAGGATCAGTGAGCTGCATGCATCTTATGATGCACTCCAGTATCCCATAGTGTTCCCATATGGAACAGATGGCGACAGCATCTATCTGGAGGCCAGGACTGCTACTGGACAGGATGGACGAAAACTCACACAGCTGCAGTACTACAGCTACCACATCATGGTGAGAGAGGGCAACCACATACTGCAGATGCGACGATTCTTTCAGCAGTTTCTGGTCGATGTCTACTGCAAGATCGAGACAGAGTGACTGGGCTTTAAACATAGGGAGCAAAATAACGTGCTTGCTGATTAATGCGACAACCTCCGTGACAGCCTCATGAGCACTGATGACGAACGCTGACAATGACAAAGAAATGTGAAATGTGTCCAAATTAAATGTGATATATAAATGTGATATATATTAAGCGCCACAATTTACCCCTTTCTTATTCCTATTTTTTTCCCCGGGAAATGCCGGGTACTCCAGCTGGTTTCAAATAAATCTTTGAAACGTAAGAAAATGTTTCAGCCATCTACTTTCCACGTGCATTTTCCGTCGATTTTGACTCATTTGGGTGACTTTGTGGAATGGTAAAGTGGAGTAGTACTGAACACAGTGTCATAAGAGACCGTTTGGATCATCCCCCGGGACGAAAGATCCCAGCTCTGAGGAATCCTGTAGGAGCGGGTACTCGGACGCGACAATATCAGCTATGGAGCAACTAAACAGGAAGGAAGAAAGCAAACACGTGCTTATCATCAAGCAAGAAAAGAGCACATACCATTTTAAAAGTCTTTGGTATGACAGCCAGGATTCAAACCACCAGCTTCTGTACTCAGAACAAACACTCTCACCATTATACCACTAAGTCTGGTAAACCAAAAAAATAAAAAATAAAAATCATCCAACCAAGATGACAAAGGCAACACGTTACCACGTGTATCCAACAACACGTTACCTTGCATTTGGGAGAGCTCGAACACACAAGTGATGAAAATAAATGTGTTTTGAAATAGTATAGCAGCCCACTCTCTACAAAAGATAAATACTACAACAAGAAGGAACTTTGGTGCAGGAGACTATTCGGCCCATCATACCTGCACTATATACCAGCACCAGATACCATCACCCATCCACATGCAAGCTGCTTACAAGTCCTGCCAATATCCCAATATCTCCAATGCAACTAGGTACCTATTTAATTCCAATTTAAACTTCCATATTATTTCTGCTGGCACTACCTTTCCAGGGAGATCATTCGATGCATCAACTACTCTCTGACTGAAAGACCCCTGCCTGAACACTCTCCTAACTCTCATCTTCTTTACTCTCAGGTCCTATCACTGTGCATTCGACTGAAAAATTATTTTCACTTATCCTGAATTCTTCTGAATGAGATTCTGAAAAAATTCTGAAAAATTCTTATGACTGCCTATTGCACTATATAATCTATATTTTCATTATTCTTGCCCATCCCCAGCACCTTACATTACTTTCTGTTAAACTGCATCTGCCAATCTTTTTCCCAATCTATGAAAGTATCTGACACTTTCCTGAATCTGATCACACCCCTTTTTCTACTATTTACCTTACCTCCAAATCGTTGATGTAAATTATGGATAATAGCGGTCCCAGAAAGATCAGGTCACGGATGGAAGCATGTGCCGGAGCATTGTGTAGTTGCGTCCACTTTCCACCGGTACTCCAGAGGCCACCATCTGGCAGATGCCTGGTCCATCCTCATCTGCTTGAGATGCCGATCAACCTGCTGCACCCACGAGGCACATGGTTGGCCCGTCGGCCTCCTCCACCCACGAGGCTCCCTTGCTGAGAGAATCTGGTGAGCAGGATCAGTGTCAGGAAAACAAGCCACGTGACCACACAGCCGCGGCTGATGCTCAGAGACTATATAGGAAACAAATCTCATCTGAGTCTCTCTCAGCAAATGCTCGTTGGACACAAAGTCTGACCGGTGATAAGCAAGGATTCTCTGAAGAGACCTGGTACCGAAGGAGTAAATTGTCAGATCAGGTCAGGCCAGGCGAGATACTCTTCTAGTATAGTCTTGGGGGATTTCAATGGATCAACTGGCACTGATAGGGATAGTTATAAGACATGTGTTGGTCCCCATGGTTCTGGAATTGTAAATCAGAATATCACTAAGTTCCTTGACTTTGCAACAGGTTGTGGACTTATGGTGGCTGTTTGATGGTTTCAGTGCCCACAGGCTCATCGATGGCCTAAGTATTCCAACGCTGGTGGTGTGGCAAAGGAGATTGACCATGTGCTCATTGATGGTCACTGGAGGGTGATCCAGAACTGCAAGGTTTACCGGAGTGCTCAATTCCTCAATACCGACCATAGGCTTATTTAGCAACTCTGAAGTTGCAGCTCAAATCCTGGAGAATGGTACCAACTCAGCCAAGGCTGGATGTTGGAAAGCTCAAGGATTAGAGGGTAGCTGAGAAGTTTGCGGACAGGCTAAGTGGGGATTTGGGGGTCTGAGTGTTTTGGGGAATCCTGAAGAGTTGTGGAGTGCCTTCAAGACCACCATCCTTGATGTTACTGGTGGATGTTTTGGAACCCACCATCAGGTGAAGAAGAACTTTGTCTTTCAAGGGGCACTGGATACCATTGACCAGAGTCGCAAGGCCAGTTCTTAATGGCAGAGATGAGCTGTTCAGGGAGCTGAGGCATAAAACTGTATGTTTGCTGAGGGCGAACAAGGAGGCCCATGTGCGAGGAATCTGTGAAGGGGTGGAGCATCACCTGTGATCAGGTAATTCTCGCCCTGCTTAGAGAGCAATTTGTGCATTGCGTTCCTCCAAGCCTGTCAATAGGTGTACTGCATTTAGAGCAGAGGGTGGTGGGCTCTTGACAGGGGAATCTGAAGTGAAGGGCCATTGGGCCAGTTACTTTGAGCGGCTGTATTAGGCTGAACCACCAGCTGTTGAGTTGGATGTCAGTGGTGTGACTGTCCCTATTTCTGACCCTCCAATCAACTGTGAACCACCTTCATTTGTGGAAACACAGGTTGCTGGGAATCAGTTGAAAGGGGGTAAAACTCCTGGGATCTGTAGCATTCATGCTGAACTTCTCAAGGCTGGTGGAAATTCTGTACTCATATTGTTGCATGCAGTTCTGTGCTCTGCCTGGAACACAGGCATCATCACAACTGACTGGAAGAGGGGCCTTATTGTCCCTCTCTGGAAAGAGAATGGTGATCAAACTATCCCTGGAGTAACCACTGCTGACATCCTTGTCAGACATCCTCCCACTTACAGCCACTTTTTGCTTCCCATCATCAAACCAGTTTCTATTCCAGTTAGCTACCAGACCAACTACTCCACAGCCCTTACGTTGGCCAACAACCTCTCATGTGATGCCTTCTCAAATGCCTTCTGGAAACCTCGAGACACCAAATCCACAGCACTTCCCTCATCCACCCAATCAGAAAATGCTTCATAGAACTCCATTATATTTGTTAAACATGATTTCCCTTCAGTAAATCCGTGCTGACTGCCTTTAATTAGTTTGAAATTATTCAAATGATTTCCTATCAATTCCTTAATTCGTATCTCCTCACATTCTCCACAACCGAAGTCAAGCTAACATATGAAAAATGCCCCAATTCTTCTTGGGAACCTTTTTAAAGCATGGTGTTACATTTGCTATTCGCACATCCTTGGTTACCTCTCCTGACTCCAACAAGCTGTTAAAGATATCCGCTAACACCACGCTCATCTGCTCCGTCACTACAATACTCGAGGATGCATATAATCTGCACTTGGAGCTTTATCATCCCTATATTTTTCTGGCTGTTTCTTCACTTCCTCCACTTTTACTTGGATCACTTCTAAAAGCCCTTGTTCACCCCCCAAGATAGATCTTCCTCAGTTTATGCATCTGAACTGCTAACATTTCCATTGGTAATCATTACTGCAAGTATTGACCTCTGTACCTAATTGAGAAAACTAGGTGCCGACCGTGCTTCATGTGCCCACCGTGCTTCATGAAATGTGACCAATAAAAGTATTTATCGTCAGAATTCTGGTGATCTAAATGTATAGCTATATGTATTTGGATAGAGAGAGTTCCATTATCATTATTTCTGAGATTAAATATTTGTTTAACCTATAGCAATAGCAAGGAGGTGAATGGCAATTAAGACCAGGAACATGGAGGTCGGCATTGTCAGCGAGCTGATAAATGCCCTGCAATATGGGTTCAACAAATTGCATGCGGGTCTAGAGTGAACGTGCTGGGAAAATGCTGGCCACAGGTTGAAGATGAGTTGCTCATTAAGCATTTCCGATTCAATAATTGATTGTTCTGCGCACCAATTCTGGCTGCAAAAACATTGTGTCTCCAGCATCACGAATGTCAAGGAAATGCTTACTGTCTAGCTATTATGGTCCTGAATGTGTGTTCCTAGCATTGGTGTTGTATAACCTGCAAGTGCAGCGTTGCTGTAACTGTAAATGCTGTTTCCATGAATTCCCTGTGTCCAGCACATTCTCCAAAGTTTTTTTATTATTATTTCGTATGCAGCCTGTGGCTGCTGGTTTCATCATTTCTGGGAGAGCTGCTGTGTAGCTGATGCAGTACCCCCTGTTTCCAGTAAGCTAGTACTCATTTCGCTGACCTCGGAAGGATGACAAGCCGAGTCAACCCACCTGGTGTTATCTAACGGCATGACAGGGGCTCAAACTCAAGACCCTAAAATCTTAAGCCAGCCACCATAACCATTAAGCCAACACCAGGATTTCTAAATTTATTGGACAATTATAAACACCACCATTCTCTGAAGCAAAATGAATTCAGCAACATTAAAAAAAAAAGATCAGAGAACAGAATTGCAAGATGCAGATGAATGAAGTTAAATCATTTCAGCAGGTTGCATGCATATTTTAAGGGGTTGAGAAAGCGAAATGGATAAAGGAGATATTAATAGTTAGGCATAATTGGAATTGTTACAGTATAGGGCCAAGTATATGAGAAGAAGGAAGGATTATGCATTGTGGTAAGCACCCACCAGTCGTCCGCCACCGAGATCCATCCTCATTAGAGCTGAAAAATGGACCAACAGTAGTTAAACATCGAGTTCAAGCATTTTAATCAAAATTAGTGTTTTTTGCAAGATGTGAAACTGCCTTAAAAGATAACATTTTAAAACATGGTCTTCATAAAATAGTTTAACCTCCTCATTCCTTTTGTTGGGTATGTTGAACATTTCTTTCATTTGCAATTTCCTGCTATTCTATCATCGAGTGAGGCTTATGGTGCAGATCTTCAGCAATACTGAACCTATAAACAGGACAGAGGAGGTTAAAGCATCATCTGTTCACTTGACAAGCAACAACTAACATGCTCTTCCATCGACTTGTTGTACATGCAGGTCATGCCCAGAGGTTAGCAAAAGATCAAGGATTATTTCAAGGTGTCTGCTCATGAAACATGCTGTGAGACAGTGCCAGATGCCTTGCTAAGGAAAGTGTGGCCTCAGATGTCTCAGGAGATTGTTAAATGTATAACTTCATCAGACTAGCAATATAGAATCATTGCATTATTGTTATTACAAATATTAAGCAGATCATCCAGTTGAGAACAAGTTGTAGTGTTTGGGCTGTGGAAAGACATCAATCAAAAGTCCAGCTCCTCAGCATACTTATCTCAAAAGTAAGCACATAGTCACAAAACACCACTTTCAATGCAGAAATGTACCACATTCTAACTTCTTTATGATGTGAAATGTTTTTCGACATCCGACATTTCAATTGAAGAAAGGCAATGTTCAATCCTCAACACCAACCCCTCCATACCCCCCCCCCCCACCCAACCCCCAGCAAACAGACCCTGTTTTGATCTCAACAAATCCTCACCATCTTTCCTCAGTCGTCCTCTCTTCTATACATTTTTGTCCTCATCCAGTGAACTTCCATAGTATTCATCATTCCTTACTAGTCATACTTCTTACCATTGACACCAGCTGCTATAAGCAGCCGTACTTCCACCGACAGAAGTCTCACCGCAATAATTGCATCTGCCAAGTAGGCACCCACTCTCAAGTACACTCTCACCGCCAATAAAAACGCAAATTTCGGCATCCTCGGGACACGAGCATCTGCAATATGTGCATTTATTCGAGAATGCCTAACAGGAGAAAGAGGATCAAGGTACTGCAGTAAGATCCTCCGAGCAATCAGCGCTACATCAAATTCTGTCACTTCCCACCCCTTGACCCGGCAGTTTGTATCTGTGGACAAGGTGATTGGCTCGGCATATGGAGCATGGAAGCGAGATCGCAGTTATCAATCATGGAACTGTAAATAAGCAGAATTGTTTGCTGTGTGCTTCCTGTGTTGTTGGACTCGCCTTCATTTTGCCATCAGGCTTGTAAGTTAAAGCTTGGCACCAGTTTCATATCTGACTGCAGGGCAAGTATCATAGAGAAACCTTCAGGCAGCTCACAAAGGCTTCTGATCATTCACTCGACTACAGTACATGCTTGCATGAATAATTTGGAATTATGCCATGGAACCTTATTACTCTCACCCAGGTATACCCGTGTTGATTTACTTTTGCTTTAATCCATTACCATACACTCATAGAGCATAATTCATGGTACATTAGAACTACAGCATTAAAGATGACAACAAACCTGCAAAACAAATGAAAAAGTGTAAACTCGAACGGGCACTCGGTAGAGCGCATACCTTCGCCGCCGCAACTTTTTTCCGGGCACATTTGAAAAACGTCATTTTAAAACGTCCATGACGTCACAACCGTCAGTCCGATTGACGTCAAATTTGGTGTGTAACCTCCTTGAAGGCAGTCCAACAAAATGGAATGATAAACACTGAAAAATTAAAAAGTTGAAAAATGACGTCATCTTTTGACGTCATTTTGACGCACTTCCGGGGACGTCACGTCCAATTGGGGACTACCATTGTGAAAGCTCGTAGTTCACTGAACGTTTTAACGTTGGTTTCATGTCAATAGCTCTATTAGATCTGAAGCTATGCCTACAAGTATATTTTGACCTTGAGTGTGACCTTGACCTTGACTGCAGAGTTAATTGGCAAAACCTGTACATCAATAAACAGATATTTTGGTACTGATCCTAATGCCTGGATTTGGGAGACTTTGCTTTATAAATTATATAGATATTTGAATGTAAAATATCAGGACATTTTAGCCACAATTGAAAAACGTCATGTTCAACCGTCAATGACGTCATAACGGTCAGTCCGATCGAAGTCAAATTTGGTGTGTGACGTCCTTAAGGTAAGTCTTACAAAACGGTATGATCAAAACTGATGAGATCGAAAATTGAAAATTTACGTCATCTTGTGACGTCATTTAGACGCACTTCCGATGACGTTACGTCAAATCCGACACTACATATCCGAAAGGTATCTCGTCATGGAACAATATGGCGGTAGTTGCATGTCGATAGCTCTATTATGAAGGAAGTTATGCTCAAAAGAGTGTTTTTGACATTTTCATGACCTTGACCTTGATCTTTGACCTGATCGCTCCCAAAATGTAATCAAATCGTCCGTGGATACTCATGAATCATCCCACCAAATTTCATGCAATTCGGTTTAATACTTTCTGAGTTATGCGAATAACAAACACACATATTCACAAATAAATAAATACACAGCGACCAAAACATAACCTTTCGCAGAATGCGAAGGTAATTAATTTTTGTCGACATCCTGTAAATTAAAATAGCAGTGTTTAGCTTCATCACAGCATCTCATGACAAACTCATCCGATGCTTCGCTAGACTTTTGCCTGTTATCGCATTAGCTCGAACCTATGGATGCAAAAAATAACCTTCACCTGCAGTTGGTTCTCAAATAACAACCATGCTTTGTTGGCATCATTTGGATCATCATCCGTTAGTCTCGACGCATTTACTTTTGAGCCCTTCATTGCCAACAGCTGTTTCAAATTTCACTGTGATTTTCCTCTGATCAGTTACATCATTCTCGACCTGACACAGAGACATTCGCTGCTTAACCATTCGAACCCTAGCGGTCGTTTTACCGGCCGCTATTCAAACCTCCATATACCTGAGCGGCCGGATTTTTCTCCAGGGAGCCCAGGGTGGCGGAGCCGAAAGTCCAAGGAGCTCAGGGTTCAAAGGTTTAAAAGGTTTAAATTATTTTGTCAGATCACACGCATTCTGATGCATTTCTGGATACATTGTCAAGATGAGTTGCTGTGCGTACTGACCGAAACTAGCAAAGAAAACGCATAGAGTGCAGAGCAATATGTAGGCAGTATTAATGAAGAAGCCTGGTGTTGGCTTAATGGTTCGGGTGGTGGGCTGGGGATCCTAGGATCCTGAGTTCAAATCCCACTCGCCGTTTAATTAATAGCAGGTGGGGTTAACTCGGCCTGTCATCCTTCCAAGGTAGGCAAAATGAGTGCCAGCATGTTGGTATACTGTGTTGGAGTGGTGACCCATCCAGAATTGTATCCAATAGCCAAAGAGACTGCGAAAGCAGCACCAACGCTCTGCACATAGTATGGTCCCAATGGATGGATGGATTGATGAAGAACAGTCAAGAAACAATGCCAATATCGGTGGTGCTCCCAGTATGCAAACAAATACGCAAGTTGAATGGTATTAATGCGTAAGATCGGTAACTCAATGTTTTCAAACCACATTATGTAAATGGTGAAATTTACATGATGTTAATGAGAGGCACAGTCAAAGTTCACTCTTATCAATGGGATGATACATGTGTGATACTTGCATTGTGGGTCTCTGACATCAATGGTGGCTGTTTTGGATGAATGTGTCGTGGCATCCAAAATGCACGGTGATCAGTGTTTCTTTCTGTTCTCCAAACCGCTGAAATTCGGTGAAGTTAGGCAATCAAAGTACTCGACGCTATTTGTTGGCACAACAAATGATAGTCGTGATGAACCTCGTGGATAAGAGGTTAAAAATAAAGGGTCCTCGGTGTCGTTGCCATACACAGCACAGCAGTGAGTCGAGGCTGTTGTCGTGTGGCGGTTTCACGTATGGGTCAGTGTGGGGCGATCTGGTATCTCATACATCGTGCCGGTGAGGTTGTTCTATACATGAATGTCTTGGCATAGTCCGCGGCTGTCATGTTGGCATTCCACTCGAAGAGTTCAATTTCCAAAAAAAACTTTGTTAATTTAGAGTTTCGCAATTACAGTTCTGCCACAGATTGTCTCTGATAAGTCCTTCACCACTGTCACCATGGAATGATATCGGTTGAGATTAAATATATGGACAAGGGCAGAATAGAGTCTCTGAGTAGTTTACTTCATCATACTATTAATATATAGGAAGATGGGAAGTTGTGTCCAGCACACACATATATGTGTGTGTGTGCGTGTGCGTGTGCGTGTGCGTGTGCGTGTGTGTGTGTGTAACAGGCATAATAAAATATTTCTTGAATAGCACTACACTAACCTTCTGAGAACAAATAAACATGTTTTAGACATCAGGAGAGGAATCTAAGGTGCAATGAGAAATAGGGTACATTACTGGGACATCCCCTTTAGCAGCTATTGGCCGGCCGCATGACAACAGCCTACAAATATATTAAGGCCATAAAGAACTGCTACAGGGGATGTCCCAAAGCACTCCATATCCCAATGAACATGTTTCCGCTACGTAATGTGATTTGAATATGTTGATTAAAATAAACGTGCCACCAAAAAAGCACCTCACTTCTGACACATCCAGAGATAATGAGCTATAAGGTCACATGACAAAATGGCATTATCTTAGCACTTGCAAGACTGTCAACCACAAGAAGTACAATTAGTTTTACATGGAGCACAATGGATTACTTTACCATTGTGCCCTATCATTTCGAACACGGAGAAGTCGAGGGTGATCATTGACACTTCTGATGAGAAATTAATCTTCGAAGGCGAGGATATTACAGGGAGGGGACAGAGTAAAGGAATCCACCCTGGGAACCAACTGTCATGAATGTCTATGCATAGTGACTGGTAGGAACAATACCTGACTGTATATTTTTGGTCAACCATACCTCAAAACACACAAAATGACAATTAACTGTGATGGTGTTACTCCTATTGAACATTGCTACACCAAACATAAGCCTGTGGAATGAACTTAGCACAATCTAGTTTTAGATTAACCTGTAATGTGAGGCCAGCATTTTGTATGATTAGTTTGGTTTGCTAATTTTATTTAACCGAAGGTTGTCATAGGTGGGAAACATAAGAAGTATATTAATTTTTGTCAAATAAGTTCAAAATTTTGAACATTTACATTTATTAGTCCCCTACCGGTTTCAGCGGAGGGGAAACTAGGTTTTCTCTCCATCTGTCCATCCCACCTGTGGTTTTTCTGACTTTTTTTCCTCATACCATTTAACATATTCAATTGAAACTTGGTACACTAACGGTCTGGAGTTTTAGAACACCCCCGTTTTTCCAGTTTTTACTGAAATTTAAGCAGTTTAATGTTTCAATGTACTCTGAAATTAAAGCATAGAACAAATAAACAATTGCAGAGAAAAAAGAAATCATGGAATCGCTTTGTTGAACAAAATTTAGTCCAAATTTTTGACTCATCAAAGTAGCCACCTTTTGCAGATATAACAGCTGATCATACTCGTGGCATTCTTTCCACAATGGAAATTAAATAATGTTCGGAAGGTTCTTCCCAACACTTGCAGAAGTTCCCACAAATGTGTTGCACTTGTAGGTTGCTTTGCTTTCACCCTTCTGTCCAGTTCAACCCAAACCAGCTCGATGGGGTTTGAGTCTGGAGACTGTGCTGGCCATTCCATGATTTAAAACCTACCGTCTTGTTCACTTTTTCTAAGGTAGTTCTGACATAGCCTGGAGGTATGTTTTCGGTCGTTATCTTGCTGTGGGATGAACCCCTGACCAACTTGGCATAGAGCAGAGGGTATTGCATGGCGCTGCAAAATTCTGTGGTAGCCCTTTTGATTCAGGGTGCCAGTCACTCTGCAAGTCGCAGACTCTGGGTCCAGCAAAAGAGCCCCAGATCATCACGCTTCCCACTCCATGTTTGACAGTTGGTGTCACACACTGAGGAACCATCCTTGCGCCTACTCGACAGCGTACAAAACCCTGTGTGATGAACCAAAGATTTCAAATTTTGATTCATCCTTCTATCAGACCTTCTTCCAGTTTTCACTAGTCCACTGGCGGTGCTTCATGGCCCAGGCAAGCCTCTTTTTCTTATTTTGCCATCTTAGCAATAGCTTTCTTACTGCCACTCGACCTGTCAAACCTGCAGCTCGAAGTCTTCTCTTCACAGTTGAAATTGAGACTTCCTTACTTCGACCAGTGTTAAGCTGTGCTTGAAGCTGCTGTCCAGTGAGCCGCCTATCACGCAAGCTGTTGACTCTCAGGAACTTGTCTTCTGATTGTGTTGTGGCTTTGGGTCTGCCAGACCTCTTCCTGTCAGAGTTTCCTCCAGTTTCCAAGTGCCTTTTGATGGTGTAGGAAACGACTCACTGACACCTTGGCTTCCTTTGCAATTGCTCTAAAGGAAAGACTGACACTTTTAAGGGTTATCATCGTCTGTCTGTCTTCCTTTGTTAATTGTCTTTTTCTTGCCATTATGATAGCAATATACTACTTCCGACAGTGCAATATTGTCCAAATAATGCTTTAGAGGGTGGAGCAACACAGTCTGTTCCAACACTGCTTTTAAACAGACAGAGGGTTTGCAACTAATCAACAAAAGTTGGGACACCTGCAAGAATTGTTTGCATCAACTTTCAAGGCTTAATTTACTTCCATTGATGCAGAACAGCTGCAGTTGCTAACCCATTACTTGTTCGCTGTAAAAGGCCTTTTTTAACAACTCTGAAATTTACATTATTTTTCATTTTTTGGTAATCTAAAACTTTGTTTTTAACCTCTGGCAGTTTACCGCTTAGCTTTGTACCATTTCAGGTTATTCACTGGACATGAACTGCTTAAATTTCAGTAAAAACTGAAAAATGGGGGTGGTCTAAAACTTTTGACCAGTAGTGTGCATGGCTTTATTTTGATGTTGTTGAACAAGTTTGAGTTACAGGGCGTTTTGTTAATTTTTCAGAGTAATGCCCATTTTGGACTGAGAAAATATCACATATTATGCATGGGTCAGTGTTCAGCTGGCCAGACTCCACCCCTCTGCTTGACACCCATTGGCTGGGAAGCTGACCTGACTCCATCCCAATAAAATCACATGCTGCCATTACAAGAAGCAGCACAAATCGGCAGGCCTCGGGCCTTAGGCTTGGGTGTTAGTCCATGACCCAGTGCAATTGGAATGACCCTGGGTATATAACCACAATGTATTATATATGCACATTAGCCGTACGTATGTTTTTGCTTCATGTATGTACATGGGGTTATTTTCAATATGAAATAGGCAAAGCTGAGAAATGAACAAAACATGGTAAGTTAGAGATTTTTTTTTCTTCATTTTAGGTCCGGTATCAGCTCAAGCATGCGTTAAAGCGAGCTCATTTTTTATCTCCGGTTTGTTATCCAAGTTGTCTTTATTGGTTTCTAGTACACAAAATATATCAGTACAGTATATGAAAATTGTTTTTCCTTTCATTTCCCAGAATAGACCGAAACACCGTGCGTTAGACAGTTTCTCCTTCTTCATTTTGCTTCTGGTATCGGCTCGAGCGTGCATTAAACGCAAACAAATTTTTTTATCTTCTGAACAATCATTGGGACCGCTAAGGGACATGTATTACAAAGCAATTCTCACTCTTCTTTTACTATGTAAAATTAAATAGAAAATAGTCACATGCATGAAACATTTTGGGTTTAGATTGTTTTTTTTTTATCATGTTGATGTAGAAACTAAAAATTGCACGCTCACCCACGTGCCCGCACGCACGCATGCACACACACACCTTAATATGGAATAGGCAAAGCCTAGAAGCGAACGTAGAATTCTTCTTACATTCGATGCTGCAATTTCTGGTTACTTCGGCCTGGATTCGGGATCAGCGATCAAATAATGTACATCACAATGAAAAATTATTTTTTGATGATGCGGGAGATATCTTTATTATAAAATTAGGTAGACTTAAAACTGCTAGAGTATTTACTCTCTAGTTTTGTTGTTAATTTTTTTAGTCATAAAGGTGTGATTGGGTATACTATACATCAAATTAATTATTTGTGCATTTCTATAACCGTGATAACACTACTGCATATTACCTCAACATTACCTTCACAACAACAACTACACCGCCTAGAACATGATCTCATCTAAAAAAATAAATATGACCTCAACATTACCTTCACAGCAACTACACCGCCGAGAACATGATCTCATCTGAAAAAATAAATATTACCTTAACATTACCTTCACAACAACAACTACACCGCCGAGAACAGGATCTCATCTGAAAAAATAAATATCACCTCAACATTATCTTCACAACAACAACTACACCGCCTAGAACATGATCTCATCTAAAAAAATAAATATGACCTCAACATTACCTTCACAGCAACTACACCGCCGAGAACATGATCTCATCTGAAAAAAGAAAATATTACCTCAACATTACCTTCACAACAACAACTACACCGCCGAGAACAGGATCTCATCTGAAAAAATAAATATTACCTCAACATTACCTTCACAACAACAACTACACCGCCGAGAACAGGATCTCATCTAAAAAAATAAATATTACCTTAACAACAACTACACCGCCTAGAACAGGATCTCATCTAAAAATATATATATATTACCTCAACGTTACCTTCACAATAACTACACCGCCAAGAACAGGATCTCATCTGAAAAAATAAATATTACTTCAACATTACCTTCACAACAACAACTACGCCACCAAGAACAGGATCTCATCTGAAAAAATAAATATCACCTCAACATTACCTTCACAACAACAACTACACCGCCTAGAACATGATCTCATCTAAAAAAATATATTACCTCAACATTATACCTCAACATTACCTTCACAACAACAACTACACCACCTAGAACATGATCTCATCTTAAAAATATATATTACCTCAACATTACCTTCACAACAACTACACAGCCAAGAACAGGATCTCATCTGAAAAAATAAATATTACCTCAACATTACCTTCACAACAACAACTACACCGCCTAGAACAGGATCTCATCTAAAAAATATATATATATATTACCTCAACAACAACTACACCGCCGAGAACAGGATCTCATCTAAAAATATAAATACTCGAAACGAACGTAGAATTCTTCTCACATTTGCTTCTGACTTTACCTATAACTTGTTCACAACTGTATACGCAATTGCGGTTACTTTTTTTTTTTTTTTTTTTTTTTTGGTATACCTTGGTCGAGGCTCGTATGAGAGCTAACACACAACTCACAACAAGGAGGCATGAGACAAGAGGGGCGGGAGTGGAAGGGACAAAACATTGGGGAACAGACACAGGTGAACTGTGGAAGGGAGAGGGATGGGGATGGGATGGGGAACATGGCGAGGAGAAGATGGACATTACAGGGACTTTCAGGAAGGAAAGCAGGAGAATTGAAGGAAGTGGGCTTGGGTGGATTATCGGGGGTAGAAAAGATCGAGGATTTGGATGGGGGAAGATAAGAGGTGGTGGTGAACAGCTGTTTTGAAAGCCTGGAGGGAAGAATGGGAAAGAATAGAGTGAGGAAGTTTATTCCAAAGGCGGGAAAAAAGAGGAATGAAAGAGTAAAGATGAGCAGTGATTCGTGATTTTGGTAGTTTTACCAGAAGGGGGTTGTTGGCGGACCTTGAGCGCCCTGTGGAAATGTGGTTGGGACAAATCGCAGAGAGAGCAGGGGGGGCAAGGCTGGAGAGGAGTCGGTAGAAGACAGAAAGACCACCGACCAACCTGCGGTGATTAAGTGAGAGGCCCAAAGACTCAGCTTCATTGCGGGAGATGCCAATGATCTTAAAAGCCCTGGTTTCGACAGCATGAAGTCGAGAAAGGTGGGAGGCAGGAGCACCAGCCCAGAGGGGAGAGCAGTACTCCATCAGGCTACGGACAAAAGCTTTGTAAGTGGTCAGGAGCTCAAGAGGGCCGAGGAAGGACTTTGCACGACGGAGGATTCCCAGTCGGCGACTGGCTTTTGAGGCAAGGTTGGAAATGTGACTTTCCCAGGAAAGGTCATGGCAGATAGTGAGACCCAGAAGCTTGAAAGAAAAGACTTCTTCCAGAGGATTGTTGAGAAAGTGGATGGGGGGGTTTTGTAAACGGTCCTTTCGAAGAGACATAGTGAGAGTGTGAGATTTGTCTGGATTGAAAGACATGTTCCACTTGTTGGACCAGTTTGTGATTTTATCCAGATCTGCAGTGAGCGAAGAAGCTGCTGCTTGCCGGTCTGAGGGATGACAGATGGTACGGCAGAGGGTGGAGTCATCGGCAAAGAGAAATAGAGGATTTTCCAGAGAGTCCGAGAGATCATTGATGAAAACCAGAAAAAGAACAGGGCCCAGAACGCTACCTTGAGGAACTCCAGCCTGCACAGGAAGAGGGGATGAAAGAACTCCATTTAGGGCCACACGTTGACTGCGACAGGAGAGGAAGTCTGCAAGCCATGAGTGGAGATGGCCTTGAATACCATGGGAAGAGAGTTTGGTGAGTAGGGCAGGGTGCCAGACTGTGTCAAAAGCACGTGATATGTCCAGGGATACGGCTCGGATTTCCTGTCTGGCATTGAGGACCTCCATCCATTGATGGGAGAGCAGTAGCAGCATATCCAGGGTAGAGTGACCTGGTCTGAAACCAAATTGATGATTGGAAATCAAGCCATTGGAGAAGAGGAAGGATTTCATGTCTGAAGCGATGATGGATTCCATAACCTTGCTGATGATTGGGAGAAGGCTAATTGGTCTGTAGTTACAGGGATCTGTTTTGCACCTTTTTTATGCAGGGCAGTGATGTTAGCAGATTTCCAAGCAGATGGCAGATGACCTTGGGAAAATGAGAGGGTGAATAGAACAGAGAGAGGGTGAGCAAGAGCAGAAGAGCAGGCTTTGAGGACACGTGGGCTGATGCCGTCTGGACCGGTTGCAGAATCTGACTCGAGGTTTGAAAGCAAGCTCTCCACCTTGTCAGGAGAAAAGGATACAGAGTCCAGGGACAGTTGGGTGCGACTGGGTAAGGTGGGTAGAGATAGTGATGGGTTTAGGACACAAGATTTAGCTGCAAACACCGAGTTTAGACATTCAGCTTTATCACGTGTGGAATCAGCAGTGCGGCCATTTGAGGTAAGGGAGGGGATGGAGGGGGAACATACACCAGGAAACAGATTTGATTAAACGCCACCAGGATTTTGAGGAGGGAGAGAGGTTTGAGAGTTCAGACTTGAGATGAGAAAGATGTTGTTTTCTGGCTCTCCTGAGGGTAGATACACACTTGTTCCGAGCTTTGTGGAAAGAACTGAGATTGCCCTCAGTTGGGTTTGCTTTCCATGAGGCAAAGGCAAGTTGTTTCAGGACAACTGCCTCGCCACAAGCTTCAGTAAACCAAGGGCGGGAGGAAGGGTAAGACAACTGAACATGAGAGGGGATAAATCTGTGCATGAGGGAGAGCAAGTTTCTTTGAAAGAATTCCCAGGATGAGTTGATGTTTGAGAAAGTAGTGATAGGAGACCAGTCTGTAAGTTTGATGGCTGCTCGGAGACCCTGCCAGTCGGCTTGAGTGAAATGCCAGACTCGATGGCGGTGAGGTGGTTCTCTGATAACAGCCAGAGAGATGTCCACTTTAATAAGGACGTGGTCAGAAGAACCGATTGGAGCGAAGGAAGAGCAGCAGATATTGTCAGGGAAATTTGTCAAAATCAGATCCAGAAGAGATGGAGTACCATTGGTTGAGATCCGGGTCGGGAAGTTGACCGATTGTTGATACTTCGGCCTGGATTCACGATCAGCGATCAAATAATGTAAATCACGATTAAAAATTATTTTTTGATGATGCAGGAGATATATTTATTAAAATCAGTGGAGGAAATATACACCATGTCTGATATTTGGGGCTTTCATGTCTCCGACGATGCCTTTATCTCCCGGCATGCATCATTCCCCATGACAAAACCGGAAGCAAAAAAAAACCAGAAGCAAAAGGGTCATAGCCAACGACACGGATTCCAAATTGCCAAGGTATCAAGTTGTTTCTTATTCTCTCATGTGCACGCGTTACGTATGAAGCTCACGACGTTCGCTATTAGCTAATTCAACTTTTTATTCCTCAACACGCAAATACAATCCGTCACTTTGCTGATGGTGATAATGTTGGGGCTGGAGAAAGAGGGCGGGAGAAAGAGGGTGGGAGGGGGGGGAGAAAGAGGGTGGGAGGGGGGGAGAGAAAGAGGGCGGGAGAAAGAGGGTGGGAGGGGGGGAGAAAGAGGGTGGGAGGGGGGGAGAGAAAGAGGGCGGGAGAAAGAGGGTGGGAGGGGGAGAGAAAGTGGGCGGGAAGGGGGGGGGAAGAAGGCGGGAAGGGGGGGGAAGAAGGCGGGAAGGGGGGGGGAAGAAGGCGGGAAGGGGGGAGAAGGAGGGCGGGAAGGGGGGAGAAGGAGGGCGGGAAGGGGGAGAAGGAGGGCGGGAAGGGGGAGAAAGAGAGGGGGAAGGGGGAGAAAGAGAGCGGGAAGGGGGGAGAAAGAGGGCGGGAAGGGGGAGAAAGAGAGGGGGAAGGGGGGAGAAAGAGAGCGGGAAGGGGGAGAAGGAGGGCGGGAAGGGGGGAGAAGGAGGGCGGGAAGGGGGGAGAAGGAGGGCGGGAAGGGGGAGAAAGAGAGCGGGAAGGGGGGGAGAAAGAGGGCGGGAAGGGGGGGGAGAAAGAGGGCGGGAAAGAGTGGAGAGAGGAGGGGAGGCGAAGCTCGGAGTGGGTGAAGAACGGGGAGTTAGGAAGGGGAGTGGGAGAGCGAGGAAGCGGAAAGAAGGTAGAGAGAGCAACACCTCACCAAATGTTGCTGTACACTGCAGGAGGAGGGTAGGAGCGAGAAGGGGTGAGAGAGAGAGGGACAGAGCGAGAGAGTGAGAGAGGGACAGACAGAGGTAGAAGCAGTGAGAGAGCAACAAAGGCATGGGAGGAGAGTCTGCATTTTATTCGGAGAGGGAGCGAAGAGGAGACAGAGAGAGAGGGGGGGAGAAGGTGGGGAAGAGAGATTGAGCGAGAGGGGTGGGAGAGAGATTGAGGGAGAAGGGGTGGGAGAGGGGTGGGAGTGTGGTGGGAGAGGGGTGGGAGAGGTGTGGGAGTGTGGTGAGAGTGTGGAGGGAGTGGGGTGGGAGAGGGGTGGGAGTGGGGTGGGAGAGGGGTGGGAGAGGGGTGGGAGAGGGAGTGGGAGTGTGGTGGGAGAGGGGTATGAGCGTGGTGGGAGATGGGTGGAGGAGGGTGGGAGAGGAGTGGGAGAGGAGGTGAGAGAGAGGAGGGGGAGTGTGGGAGATGGAGAGGTATGGGAGAGGGAGTGGGGTGGGAGAGAAGGGACGGAGAGAAGTGGGAGAGAGAGGGGGAGAGGGAGAGGAGAGGGAGGGGGAGAGGGAGGGGGAGAGGGAGGGGAGAGGGAGGGGTTGGAGAGAAAGGAAGAAGATTGTGGGAGAGAAAGGAGGGAGATAAAGGAGGGAGATACAGGAGGGAGATGGTGGGAGAGAAAGGAGGGAGATGGTGGGAGAGAAAGGAGGGAGATGGTGGGAGAGAAAGGAGGGAGAGGGAGAGGCGGGGAGAGGGAGAGGCGGGGAGAGGGAGAGGGGTGGGAGAGTGAGAGTAGGGAAGAGGGGATAGTGTGGGAAAGAGAGAGGGAGGGAGTGAAGTGGTGGAGATAGAGAGGGGGGGCAGAGTGAGGATAGAGAGAGAAAGAGAGAGAGAGAGAGAGAGAGAGAGAGAGAGAGAGAGAGAGAGAGAGAGAGAGAAAGAGAGACAGAGAGAGAAGGAAGTGGAGTGAGGAGGCAGGAGGGAGGGGGAGAGGGAACAGAGAGACAGCGAGGGGGGAGGGGAAGAAAAAAGAGAAAAGGTGAGGGGAGAGGGGGAGTTAGCAATGAGAATGATATGTTCTGCTGATGACCACACACACACACACACACACACACACACCCACACACACACACACACACACACACACACACACACACACACACACACACACACACACACACACACACACACACACACACACACACACACACACACACACACACACACACACACACACATCTCCCATATAAGCACTTCCTTCCTTCCATGTAAGTGCTGCTTCCTCAGGATGAAGATTAGCGCACTGCAGTTGTGTGCATGTATGGAACAGTGCCGATACAGCCAAATTGTGCAAATGTGCTCATAAAAATGTGCTAGTAAAAAAACATGTGCTAGTAAAAATAAAGGCCAGATGTAATCTCATCTGGTTAACCCCTGCAACATGGTTTTGAAGGTGTCGAGGGAGGAAGAAGTGGCAGGGTCCTTCTCCAGGTGGTTCCAATCCCAGCATGTGCGGGGGAAGAAGGATGATGCACATACCTGAGTACTGCAGCTCGGTATCATGAAGCAGGATCCATGTCCTTTGATATGTGAGGATGCTTCAGTGAGGTATGCACTCCACCTGATGTTCACGAGGTCGTAGCGAATGTGGTACATCAAGGCAAGGCAGCTTTTCAGTCGTCTACTCTCCATGGTGGGCCATTGTAGTTCTTAAAGCATGGCCGTGACACTGCTGGTACGACCGTAGTTACCAGTGGCATACCGACACCTCTACGCTGGATCATCTCGAGGTTGTTGATGCTTGTGAGCATGCCATGTTGTTGCAGTATATTCCACGATTGGTTGGACGTACGTTGTGAATGTGGTATTCTTAATTATATGGTTGCATTAGCTGAAGTTTTGACTCAAGAAGGCATTGTTGGAGTTAGCTTTCTTGACAGTTGCATCCATGTGGGTGTTAAAATTCAGCTTTGAATTGATGTGGACACCAAGGTATTTCCCTGAGTTAACCTCTTCAAGGGTGTGGTCATGAATGATATAAGAATGGAGAATAGGCTTCCACTTGTTGGTGATGTGAATGACCTGACATTTAGATAGGTGAAACTCCATCAATCACTTCCTCTCCCACTTCTGTAGCATGTCAAGATCCATCTGGAGATGAGTACAGTCCTGGGCAGATGTAATACACTGGTAGAGGACATAGTCATCTGTGAAGAGACATGGTGTGGAGCTTGAGATGATATCTGGTAGATCGTTAATAAAGATCAGGAAACGAAGTGGGCCGAGCACGCTACTCTAAGGAACTTCGGATGTTACTTGGGCTTCAGAGCTAAGTTGATCATCAATCAAGACATGCTGGGTGTGGTCATGGAGGAAGTTTTTTTTTTATCCACTCCAGAGTGCAGCCATGAAGTCTATAGAAGTATGCCTTAAACAACAGAAGTTTTTGGTGGGACACCTTGTCGAAGGCTTTAGTGAAGTCCAGCAAGATGAAGTCTATTTGTCCCTACTCTTTTTGTCCTCTCGTGAGGTCATCTATGGTGAAGATCAATTGTGTATCACAACAATCTACATTTCCTCAAGCCACACTTGTGAGTGAACCATTGTGACCGAGGCGCCTGGGCCTGTTCCAAGTTCATCATCATCCTCATCGTTTTATGGCCATTTCCATGCTTGCTTGTATAAGCCGTGGTTCACTTTATGGCTGCTTTCCAGGCTACACGATCCCTTGCCAGCCCTCTTGTTAGACCTTTCAGTCTAAAAATCATCTCTCAGCAACACATCCCATGTTTTCCTCAGATAGCCTCTAGCTCTCCTTCCATTCACATTCATACTTATACACCTCCTCACACAACTACCTGCTCACATTTTTTCCACATGTCCGAACCATCTCAACCTACCCCTACGCAAACCTCACTAATGCTTTCTACATTTAATCCATTTCATAATTCCACATTTCATTTCCTATCCTTCAGTGTCTTATCACACATCCACCTCGCCATTCTCATTTCGTTTCGTTCACACCTCCATTCATCCTCCTTTTTGATCACCCATGTTTCACTGTCATACAACATCATGCTTCTAACGCAAGCTGCATAAAGTTTTCCCTTTAATCGGAGAGAGATCCCTTTTGATGTCAATAGGGGTAACAACTCCCTCAACTTCCTCCAACCACTTCTAATTCTTGCATTCCCTGCTGCCTCCACACCACCACCTTCACTAATCATATCACCAAGGTAACAGAATTTAATCTGCACATTCCAGAGATATATCCCCATAAACTAACCTTTCCGCTCTGCGCAAACCTGCGCAAACAGCACATTTGAAGTCAGATGCCACCTGCAGCCTACCCCTGATGGCACGACACCTCTTGTGCATCCAGCGGTTGCAGGATTTACACAATATTGAATTGCTACCAACACCTTTTCTGCAGGCAGCACAGGGCCACCTCCCTCTTTTTTTCAACACTTCCTTCTCCCACACCACTAATCAGTACTTTAGTTTTCCCTGTATTCACTTTGTCCTCTGGCCTAAATACCCTCCTTCCATACTGTACATTTACTCATTACCTCTTCCACACTGTGGGCTATCAGCACTAGGTCAGCAGCATACAGGAGTTCCCAAGGTGAGCCTCCTCTAAATTCCTGTGATATAGCCTCAAGAACAATGATGAACAGGATGGGGCTCAAGACTGACCCCTGAAGAACACCCACTTTCACTTCAAAATCCTCATTCTGCACTCCATTTACTCTCAAAGAGGTTTTTGGGCCATCATTCATTGCTATGACTACCCTAACTAACCAATCCTCCACACGTAATTTTCTCATGGACCATTGCACCACTTCCTGAGGCACGCTTTCGAACGCCTTTATTTTTTAGGATATATTGACGAGGCTTGTATGAGAGCTATCACACAACACACAGCAAGGGGGACATGAGACAAGAGGGGCATGAGGGGTAAGGACAAAACAGTGGGGAACAGAGACATTAGGAGATCTGTGGAAGGGAGAGGGATGGGGCGGGGAACACGGGGTATACAAGATGGACATTACAGGGACTTTCAGGAAGGAAAGTAGGGAATTTGAAGGAGGTGGGTTTGGGGTGGATTAACAGGGATAGAAAAAAAATCGTGAGTTTGGATGGGGGACGATAAGAGGTGGTGGTGAACATCTGTTTTGAAGACCTGGAGGGAAGAATGGGATTGAAGAGATTGAAGATTGAAGGGACTTTATTCCAAAGGCGGGAAAAGAGGAATGAAAGAGTGAAGGTGAGCAGTGATTCGTGATTTTGGTCGTTTTACCAAAAGGGGGTTGTTGGCGGACCTTGAACGCCCTGCAGAAATATGGTGGGGACATATCACAGACAGAGCAGGGAAGGCGAGACCGGAGAGGACATGGCGGAAGACAGAAAGACCACCGACCTGCCTGCAGTGAGAGAGTGAGAGGCCCAAAGACTCAGCCTCATTGCGGGAGATACAAATGATTCCAAATGCCTTGGTTTTCACAGCGTGATGCCAAGAAAGGTGAGAGGCAGGAGCACCAGCCCAGAGGGGAGAGCAGTACTCCATCAGACTCTGAACGAAAGCTTTGTATGTGGTCAGGAGCTCAGGCGGGCCGAGGAAGGACTTTGCACGACAGAGAATTCCCAGTTGGCGACTGGCTTTGGGGGCCAAGTTGGAAATCTGGCTTTCCCAGGAAAGAAAACAGCAGATAGTGAAACCCAGAAGCTTGAATGAAACGACTTCTTCCAGAGGATTGTTGAGAAAGTGGATGGGGGCGGGGGGGGTTAAACGGTCCTTTCGGAGAGACATAGTGAGAGTGTGAGATTTGTCAGGATTGAAAGACATGTTCTACGTGTTGGACCAGTTTGTGATTTTATCCAGATCTGCAGAGAGCGAAGAAGCTGCTGCTTGCCAGTCTGAGGGATGACAGGTGGAACAACAGAAGGGTGGAGTAATCAGCAAAGATAAAGAGGATTTTCCAGAGAGTCGGAGAGATCATTGATGAAAAGCACAAAAAGAACAGGGCCCAGAACGCTGCCTTGAGGAACTCCAGCCTGGATAGGAAGAGGGGATGAGAGAACTCCATTTAGGGCCACACGGTGACTGCGACAGGAGAGGAAGTCTGTGAGCCATAAGTGGAGATGGCTTTGAATACCATAGGAAGAGAGTTTGGTGAGCAGGGCAGGGTGCCAGCCCATTTCAAAAGCATGTGATATGTCTAGGGATATGGCTCTGATTTCATGTCCGGCATTGAGGACCTCCATCCATTGTTGGAAGAGCAGAAGCAGCATATCCAGGGTAGAGTGACCTGGTCTGAAACCAAGTTGATGATCGGAAATCAGGCCATTTGAGAAGAGGAAGGATTTAATGTCTGAAGCGATGATGTATTCCGTAACCTTGCTGATTGGGAGAAGGCTGATTGGTCTGTAGTTGCAGGGATCTGTTTTTGCACCTTTTTATGCAGGGTAGTAATGTTTGCTGATTTCCAAGCAGATGGCAGATGACCTTGAGCAAATGAGAGGGTGAATAGAACAGAGAGAGGGTGAGCAATAGCAGAGAAGCAGGTTTTTAGGACACGTGGGCTGATGCCGTCTGGACCAGTTGCAGAATCTGAGTCGAGGTTTGACAGCAAGCTCTCCACTTTGTCAGGAGACACTTAGTCCAGGCTTGCCTTTCACTTTGCCCAGATGTGTTTGGGACCAGCATGGGGATTATATTGTTGTGGTTCTGTAAAACCATATTCTGCAAAGGCAATGGCACACAACATACAGAGATGCAAAGGTAGTTATTTCAACAGTATGTGTATTACTTTGTCCTTTCCATATGTCTCGTGGGTAAATGGGAAAGATGTGTTGCATAGGGCTTTTTAGTAAGGTCTTCAATCTTCAATCCCTGCTCTTATTCCACTCCTTTACCCTACTGTCTCTCACACGAACCACGCAAGCAAGCACGCACACAGACGATAAAAGAAACTAAGCAAACCACCGCGAAGCTCATTTGCATCTGCATGCCATTTCCCATTCAAAACTGTGCACCAATTTCCAACTGCCCTCAGATCTTCATTCTACTCACCACGATGTTACAATTCTCACCACAACCACTGCACACGTCTCCCAAAAATCCCCCCCCCCCAACTTACGTTCATATCTTCACTACAAACGCCACAGTTATGAGCATTCCCTCCCTCTTCACTGCAGACACCACCATAACGAGCATCCCCTTCCTCTTTGCCACACATTTAAGATCACCTCTCGCAACACCACAACGTACTCATCTCTCTACAACTGCAGCAACTGCCACCGATTCGTCAAACGCTCACCACAGCCTCGAAAGACAATGAAGAAACGAGATTTGAGTTGTTTCGGGGCACAACTCAAAGCGCGATCATGTGCAGTTCGTTCAAAGGCGTACAGGTAGTGCTGGGATTTCCTTAAATGACCGTGCTTGAATGGAGGCCAGCGCATATTCGGGGCCGGAGAGCGCTTCCAAAAACCCTGGCCCACTGTTAATGTTGGACATTGCATGGCCAGGTCAGTGAGCAAATGGAGCCATTTTTCGGTTTCAGGACCTGGCGGGGCATGGTTACGGCACGGGACGACCGCTGTGGGTATGAAAGTGGTAAATCAGATTGAAATTGCTGTTATCTTGCAAAGACCGACAAATTGTGTGAAGCACAAACAGTTTCAGTCATAAAGAACATTTGGCTGATTGAAATGTTCCCTTAAGAGTGGGTATATAGACGATGATATCTTGCTGACCACTTCCCTTTGAGTATCTGCCCCATGACCCACGATGATTTTCCAGTTACAAGCGGCTGTAAAAACGCTCCGTCATTGGAGCGCACCGGGTGCCATGGCAGATTGCAGAGCAACAGATTCTGCATCCTGTCTTTCACCTTTCATCCACCATGTAATCTTTGAATTCCTTTGGGACAGGCCCAACATCCCCGCAACTCCGATGACGCAGCCATGGCTAGCAACGACAGGTTCTGAAATTATATTTTTTCCAAATTCCAACTGTCATCCTTTAAAGACCGGTATTACACATACACACCGCATGTGACGGTGAATAACATTGACGAACCTGCCGCCACTTGTAAATGAGGTACTGTTACACTTACAGAGAGAGGTAGGTAGTATGCTTAGACAAGGTTAAGAAAAGAAAATCAATGGTAATTTTCCTTGGTTTACTCCATTCTATTGTTACATACATATATTTTACTAATCAGTCATTTTAATTCGACCCATTGTCACAAGGCACGAGGTGCAGATCTCAAATACTCTGCTGGTTTGTCCAGTGTCCTCATGGTCTTTTAGGGGGGGGGGGGGATATAAAAATTAACTCATGTCTCCAAATCTTATAATTCAGGTAAAAGTACACTCAAGTTTCATAATGTCCTTGAAATTCACATAAAATTGCAGGCTTTTCATGTCTTTGGTTTACATGCAATCTACGTCTCAAATATTCCATGAGCAGAAGATAATTTTTGAAAAATTCATATTTACTGTAAAACTTCTTCCTCCTCTTTCATATGCAGCACCAGGCTGTGAGTGCCATTGTTGGCTGTGGTGCGGATGCAACACCCTCTCTCAGTTAGGGCAGGAACGTGTAATTTGGCTAGAGTGCCGGCGACAGCTCGCTTACTTTTCGTGAAAGACACCGTGGGATCTTCAACATCACCAACTAATTCCGGCAGGTGGGACTCCAAGTTTAACGTCCATTTGAGGGACGGCACACGCATTGATGCCTCACCCGACCTGCGAGACACCAGGATGACAGTTTATGGCTGGGCTGAGATTATGAGCCAGGCTTAATGGCTCAGGGGCGAGTGTATATACCTCTCGACCCTCCTGCCAGCCATAGATATGGTAAAACTGTGTGCAATACAAATAATTACAATTATGTGTTATTTTGAAGATTTTTTTATATATTTTGTTATATTGCAGATTTTGTTATATTGCAGATTTTTTGAGGACAAATTTGAAGAAGGAAGCTGCACAATGTATGATGATGTAAAAATTAAAAAAGACCTTGTCTGGAAGAGAATACGTGAGATACATTACC
The DNA here is from genome assembly GCF_056783735.1 of Eptatretus burgeri. NCBI lineage: Eukaryota > Metazoa > Chordata > Myxini > Myxiniformes > Myxinidae > Eptatretus > Eptatretus burgeri. Next base: position 22,208,697 of record NC_140968.1, read on the forward strand.
CATATAATATATTAGATGTGGAACAAAAATGAGAGATTAGCCTGCAGAATTCGTGTAATGATACATAATAATCTTTAAGATTATCTATCACCTTTCCTCAAGTCTAGCTGCATCTGCTCTCTCAGCCCTCAGACCCTCCACAGCTCTTCTTGGATGCATGCATTCTTGCAGTAACCTCCTCCTGGGTAAACTCCCAAAATCCAATCTTATTGCAAACCTCCACTCATTTGTTAGTCTTTTCTCCCATTTGTGAAACGGCCATCCAGAGAAAGTTCAATGGCACTCTTACGTCCAGGGCTTCCAGCAAGCGGTACACGACCACCTCATGCCATCCCTCATCCTTACCTGCAGTCATTTATACCCCCCCCACCTTTATCCCTACCAAACTCAACCCTCATATATGCAGGTCACTGTGCCCCTTCCCCTCCTTTATCTCTTTTCCGTCTCATTCATCCCCTTGCTGGTTTTATCCAACTGTGGCCCCAATGCCTCACCATCACTATGTGGTCTCTTTGCCCTCTGTCACCTTGCTCTTACATGAGTCACTGTTTTAAATCCCCAAAAAGTATAACGATTTAAAAGATTCTTGATGAAGTTATGATACATTGTAATCTTGAAGCTCTGTATGTAGGGATGGAATGACGAAATTGCTAAGTCCCAGTCCCAAAACAAAATAATCCACAAAATGTGAACCAAGGTAAACATATTAAATTTTATAAAACATGTATTATTTTTCAGCGGTTTTAAAGTCTAACACCACTCCCAAAGTGGTTAGAAAGAACCGCTAAAGTACAAAATAGATATCATTCTAATACTACCAGATAACCTTTCTCGGAAGAAAGAAAAGCCAACTCAAAATTGGCCCAAGCTCAAGTGTTGTGAATGGAAATCAACTGCATTTTATCTCATGAAGGCCCACATCAATTTGGCATTTACTTAACTTCAAGTTATATGTAGCAGTGGCTTAATTCAGAATTCTATTGTGAACTGTTTTATCGAGTTTAGATGATGCAATCTACTCACTCTTTCAAGGAATAAGTTGAAGTCAGGAACAAGAGGATTTATGCAAGGGCATGTGATAATCTTCAGCAGATATTAACTTGTGTTTCAGGGACTGAGTGGTAGGGAAGCACAACAAGGGCTGTAAATCATGTGTGGGCCTGTGTGTGCAGGGAGAAAAGCTCGTCAAGAGCGAGCAGTTTCAAAATACTATGGCCACCGGACAAAGGGTGGTGCAGGCTGGTTAAGCCTAACGGGGGTCTTTGTCATCAGATAGAACCAACAGAGCTTTTCAGTACACGTTTAGCCTTGCCCTGCATTTACAGTGACAATGCAGGATGAATGGCTTTTGTATTGTTGCCATTCCCTGACCATGTGCTATGTAATACAAGTAAGAGAGCAGCTCGACGAGAGGACTGAGCTTCTTGATCGATGCCCCTGTGACCTTCATCTACGCCTGGTATTGGCTTAACGGTTAAGGTGGTAGGCTTTGGATCCTGGGATCTTGAGTTTAAATCCCACTCAGCTGTTGAATTAATACCAGGTGGGATTGACTCTGCCTGTCATCCTTCTGAGGTCGGCAAAATGAGTGCCAGCATGCTGGTATCCTGTGTCGGAGTGGCGACCCGTCCAGGATTGTGCCCAATAGCCAAGGAGACTGCTTAGCCAGCACCAACGCTCTTCACAGAGTGTGGTCCCAATGGATGTATGGATGGACCTTTATCCCATACCTAGACTTTCCCCATCTGTATACCAGTACTTGCTCTGTCCCAACTGAGGTATAAACAAATCAAGTTCGCTGGATCCTATTCGGTCTAAGTTACATTGGTGTATTGGCTGTGGTTTGACATGCACTCAAACAAATAAATAAAAATGATGGCAAAAGACATACACAATATGTCCACACTTTCAAAAGGCCCCCAAAAACAGTACATAAACTAGAATGAAAAGCATTTTCCTTTCAATGCAAAGGTGATGTAAGAATGGCAAGGAGTGTACAAACAAGGTAGGGTGATGAAAATATGCAAGATCCACAACCTTATTTCACCGAATCAAAGTGTGAACAGAAAGAGAAATCAAGCAATCAATCGTTACATATCAAAGAAAGAGAAGCACCTGACTATAGGTTCTCATAAACCCGTCTGTTAAAATGCAAACATTCCCAGGCATTCCATAAATTAAAAAAGAGCAATCAGAGATTGCAGACCCTCGCCAGTACTTGTTTTGTTTTGCATTTGTGTAGTTTTGTGTGGTGTATTCGGTGTGCCGTTTGTGTACTGGTGTGTTACGTAATTAATGAGACATCATTAGAACTGCCACTTTATAAATGCTGGCAGTGATGACTGATTCAACCATGTCAGAGAATAAAATTTTTGAAGGTTTTATATTTTTATAACAATATGGCTGCCCATTCATGACCGATGACATCATCAAATGTTTTTTGTTTGTTTGTTTGTTTTTTCATACTACTTTCTTGTAAAAGCAATCAGATGGTTAGGCTTTAGCAATGTCCATATCAGCAAAGCAATTACAATTAAACAACTAGAAAGAATCTGAAAATACAAAGCCCATCCACATCTGCTTTGTATGCAGACTTCTTATTCTTCCATATGCTAACCATGATGAAAACAGCAAAAAAGAAAATACAAAAACAATTGACGATTTTAGTTGACCATGACCTTTTGACCTCAAAAGTAATGGGCTTCATTGATCCAATATGCAAACGCTGCTCAAATTTCAAGTGAATCGGATGAAAATTGACGATTTTATGCAACCTTAATAACCCTTGACCTTTTGATCTAAAACAAAAAAACAAAAAAACAATCGCCTTCTAGCTTCTGATTGGTGAACAATGCAGTGACCCAATATGCAAATATTTAAAATTTCAGGTTAATCGGATAGAAATTGACGATTTTATGCAACCTTGACCTTTGGATCAAAAAAAAAAAAACTAATCAGCTTCTAACTTTTGATTGGTGAACCAATTTGGTGACTCAATATGCAAATTCATAAAATTTCTAGGTTAATCAGATGAAAATTTGATGATTTTATGTGAGGCTGACTTTTATCCTTTTCACCAAATTATTAATTTGTCTTCGCCATATTCTCATAATAAAGCTTTGTTAAAAATTTAATGACATAAGCTCAAACGGTAAAAAAAAAGTTATGGCCCGGAAACACACACGCACACACGATTGCAAAACCGTCTCCCACTTCGCGTGGGACAGGCTAATCACTGTGTATGTGTACTTTAACAATGAACTAATTATAAACAACCGACCTGGTATATGTGCATAACATATACTTATGCCTCCTGTAAATCAATCAGATTAATCAAATTGCTTAACATACCAACCAATTACATTAGAAAAGAAAGAAAGATGTCGGGATGAACTTTGCATGTCTTCATGTGACCATTCCTACCTTGTTTGCATAATTTCTAGCATTGCCATCCCTACATCATTTTGCATTTTAATGCTCTTTATCCCTGTCCATATATCATGTCGGCTGTTACGTTCTCAAAAATAACTTGTGTAAAATGTTTGCTTAAAGCAAATTATCACTAGATTCTGGATGAAGGTACATTATTATAAAAAATATTTAAAAAACAGGGTGGAATTTTTTCCAAACTTGCAAAAGGTACCAAATCCAAGATTGCCACCACTAAAAAAGTGACACAATTTTATAATTATTTTACATTAAAATGCTGTTCTGAATAATTTATTACAGGTTTAGAACGGTGTCTCCATCTGGAGCCCATGACAATGACAATACCCATTTTTAGCTTACCTGGATGTTTCGTGAATTTTTGCGATTGAGCAGTGTCCGTAGATGAGTGAGTGTTGAGTGAGTGAGTGAGTGAGTGAGTGAGTGAGTCAGCCAGTCAGTCCATAAACACTTCAGTCATTATCGCTTGAATCAAACATATGATTTTGATTTAACTTGGCCTAAAGCTTTATATCTGATGCCTAATGAAGGTGTATTTACTGCATCAAAATCTGCACTCATTAAGGTGATCTACAAGGGGGGGTTTGATCCCCAAAATAGGTATTTGCTCTCTTCTCTAAAACTACAAACACAATTTCAATAAAACACGACCACAACCTTCATCACCCGTGATGTACCAAAGTTTGTTCACGCTATTTCAAAAAAAAAAAATTAGGGTCTAAAGGGGTCTGCGGGGTGGGTTTGAGTGACTGTTGCTCTGATCCAGGTGAGCTTTTCGATGTGTAGTCCTATTCTTATTAATATATTTATTTTTCAAAGTGGTAATAGAGGGTCGCTATCGTATGACAGATGAGAATCAGGATGACCTGTACAACCTGCTTACCAAAGAAGATGTGAATGAGAAAGTTACCAAAGATATCATAGATCACGACGAGATTGAACAGCAGATGCTTGAGGGATTTGTCACAGAATGTTTAACAGAGGGAAACCTTTCTTTGTGAGACAAAATGAAGAAAAGAAAAGGAAGCTCAGAACATTCAAAAGTACAAATGCAATAATAGAGGTAAGAGCGGGAGACAAGCTGGTTAAATTCAAAGAAGAATGAGGACTATTGCAGAGGTTCATCATCATTTGAAGAAGCTGGCCAAAGCTTGATCTGAAGGAATGCATCGGAACTTGTGAATTTGGCATCGCAACACGATCCCTATTTGCATCAGACATATCAATCTAACAAGTTAGCTGACAAGTCTATGATCCTTCATCATCTTGAGCGACTGGCTAACAATGAACAACAGGCAGAAGAAGATCAAACCAGTGAACCAGCCACGACTGATGTATCTGACAACCAAACGATGGATGTACCATCGCAGATAACACATCTCCCAGATGCAGCATCGGGAGATATGGCAGTTGAGGCTGGAAACAAAACCACAATTTCAGCATCTACTGTAGAGTAATCATTATCGATGGTATGGCTCTTGTGAATTTGATGTTCAAAACTGATCAAATGTAAACAGGCCATGACTTTCTTGACACGCTCAGCAACATGGCAGCAAATGACGATGAAGTTAGTTTTGTATTTGATAGATATCTCAATACATCCCTCAAAGAACAAATGAGGAAAGAGGACAAAAGGGAAATCAAAAGATTACTCCATCAAGGACAGTATGTTAATCCAGAATACTTTGTTGAAGTATTTCCTCTCAAATATCAAGACAAAAGCAGAACTTAGAGTATTTAGCTGCGAAGAGTCGAGATCACAGAAAGAACCCCAGCAACAGATTGAATAAATTCATTGTGACCTCTGGAACAGAAAGCAAGTGCAGTACTATTCATGTTCCAAACTCATGACTCACCCATAGTCAAGGAGAGGCAGATACTTTACTCTTGCTGCACACCCTTACAATTGACAGATTCAGAGGTTGTGATTGATCTTCCAAATACTGATGTCTTCCTATTGATGATTCAAATGTATCCAAGCCTACCACTTTCTACAAGATTTTCACAGGGAAGGGCAAACCGAAGAGAAACATTGCAGTTTATTTATGAGAAGTTAGGACAAAAATATGCATCAGCGATATTAGGCTTCTATGTTTTTACAGGGTCTGATACGTTTGGTAGATTTGCTGTCAGACCCAAGGACTGGTGTTTCAAGATGTTCGGGTCTTGTGATTATGAGATCCTGGAAGCATTGACATCACAAGGGAACAACGATCCATCTCCAGAAATATGCTCCCAGTTGGAATGACTTGTCCGCGTGCTTTACAGGTCCAAAGTCGAAACCAAAGTAAACAATCTTCGTTGGCTCTTGTACTCAAATCCCGCAGCCGAAGGAGAGAGTCTTCTTCCAACTATTGGTTCATCAACTCTACATACTCATCGACCACATTACATAACAATGAGGTGGAGAAAGTGAACCATGCCTCCGGTCTCCAGCTGAGTGTGGTTGCAACTTCAATGCAGCTACATGTCATTTTGCTACAGTTCAATGTTTGAATCCATCAGTCCCTGGAGCAATAATTAATTTGGTAAAGTGTGGATGAAAGGGAATATGTAGTTGTCAGAAAAACAAAATTCCATGCACAGAGCTACATGGCTGTGTGGGTTATAGCTGCAGCAACAAAGTTAACACAGGCGAACAATTCGTGAGAGACGGAGATGATGAAGATTGAGGTTCAAGTGTCATCCTATACAATGATAATGATCAATAAATTTCACAAAACATATTTTTGACGATAATCTAAACAGTGCTTGTTCATCTATAATAAAAAATGTCAATGTGAGTGAATGAGTGTGTGTGTGTGTCTCCTCCATAATGAAAAAAACCATGAAACCTAGCAGCCCAAAACTTTACATAGGGAGTGCAAGAATGAAAACTGAGTATTTGGGTAAATTTAAGCTCCCCTTTTGAAGATAATTAATGGAGTGCTCATCATTTCAAAAAAAAAAAAAGAAGCCTTGCCAAGATGGTGGCACGTCATCTTGGTCAGCCCGCTGTCACCTCACCAGGGTCTTAAGCCATCATTTTGTTTCGGAGATTTTTTCCAGGCCAGGTGAAACAGGTCGTATTTGCTACATCGAAATATATACTTTATTTGTTCACGAGATCGCATTGTTTCACCATTTTATGTGATCTGCTTTCATTATAGATACCTTAAAAAAATTAACAAAACAAAAAAACGTCCAACTTCGAATCAAACCTAGTGTTCGGAATTCCCCCATGTTGTTCACGCTGTGAATGCATAAACTGACATTTTGTGATCTCTGTGACTTGATATTGTCGTGTCCACGCAAGTTAAATTAATTATCCCTTGTGTCGCAGGTGTCGTGGAAAGGGCGGTTAACACCGACCAGGACAGATAGCAGAACGGTTCTACTTTGGAGGCGAACATGTGCGTGATTAAAGCGTGCGTGGGACGGGAGGCGGCGAAGCACGTACCAGAGGCATTCAACAGCATGGAAGCACAAGGGTTTATACTCGAACCCACGACGAATAGACAGACACAAGCAAATTTAATAAATAATGGTTTAATGAAGATAAATCAAATATTTATAATGGGAATAAATCAACAACACGTGAAAATAAAATTGTGAGGGAAACTAAAAGAAATTTTGAGACAACTCCACACAGACTCAAATACAGACAAGGGGCAAGATAAAATAAAATCCCTCCCTTCATCCTGGCACTTAGCTGTGTGTCCAGAGATTATCTTTTAGGAGCTTGGCGATCGAACCGCATCGTCCTGCGTGGGAAACCGCACTCAAAATGGCACAAAGTCGCTATCTGGGCGGGAAGCGTCCATTTATAAGGTAATTTGTGCAGCGGTATTCAATGCCAGGGCCCAGAAACCGCCGCACAGCTTGTTTTTCTTGAACGAACTTGCCGCACCGTTCCTCTCTAAGCACCGGGTCTGCTCACAACCATGGTCTGCCTTCTTCCTCGAACATACAACGGGATAACGCCGAGTTATCCTGAGAGACGCGCTCCTCTTCTTCTTTTTCTCTCACAAACGTACACAACTTCGTGACTCAACCGAACAGTAATGGCGAGCATCTTGCTCCAGCATGTGGGCAAATTCACAAAGCATGAACGAGAAAATCACGCAGCCTTCTTCGTCGTGTCGAGAAGAAGCCAACCAGCAAGACCTTCCATCTCAATCACGTTCCAAACAACAACTCTCTGCTTTTCGATCATGCCACCCTCTCTCATGTCACACCGACCAATCATAAGCCTTGCTGGTCCGAAGCCGGGGTTTATTGCCTGCTCGGAAATGTTCGGCTCTGTTGTTGTTGTTGTTGTTGTTGTTGTTGTTGTTGTTGTTGTTACAAGAATGTAATTATTTTTTTGCTGGCTGGTAAATGCAAAAAAGTAGGAAAAGGTCATAAGGCGCAATCACATACTGAGAGAAATTAGCCATAAACTCTCCCTAATTAACACAGCACCCACCCCAATGTGGTGACACGTAACAATCTTAAGCTCACAGTTTTCCCTACTTGATTTACATCGAGATGTCTCATCCTCATCCACGGACCATGCAACACTATACAATCCTATCTTTACTATGAAATTCCTCCATCTACCCCACAAACATAACAATATATTTTTGAATTGAATTTCAGTTTTAAAGAACTCTATTTAAAAGGTAAACTTTTGTGGTTGTCATTTTGATGTACTTTGTGACTTGCCTTTTTCGTCGGTGCGGTTTTGTATGGAACTTCGTATGGAACCACAACAGAACTTGGAATAGGCCGCAAAGGTTTCTGTGTGATAAAGCGCTCTAAATTTATTTTTTCACTTTCCTCAATCATATCATCAAATGCCTGATCTCCCTCCTTCTCCAATACAAGTGGTGGTGGCATAGGGTATAACAAGTCCCTTTTTTACCTGGGCAATGCTGAGGTTAAAGTGCTCTTCACATGGGTAAATTTGTCCTCCTTCCCTTCTCCTCCCTCCCTCCCCCCAAAACGGAGGGGCCTGCCAAAGCCTGTCATAATGTGTGAGATTTCTAGTGGGAAGAGACACAAGGATGAATGGGGAGCAAAGGAGGGGGGAGCGGGACGTGAGGGTTGGGATGGGGAAAGGGGGGGAGTGTTAAAGCACTCTGCACAGGTAAATTTGTATTCCTCTCCTTTTCCTTCTCACCAAATTTTTTTGGCAAACAGGATGACTAATTGGTGATGGGTAGGCTCTGCTCATGCAAGATAAGAAAAGTAACCTTCATTGTAAGAGTAATTACTGCCTTGGAGAGTTACAGTTTCATAGTGATTAGCGGGCATGGTACATGCTGTTTGAATCCCGGCTGTTAGAACCTGTTTCAATGTGCTGCTTAAATGTACCCCATTTCGTTCAATCCTGTACTAATGCCGGCAGATGGGACGTCCAGTTTTACACCCATCCAAGGGATGGCAAACACATCGATGAATCAGCCTGCCTATGAAACTGCAGGAGGTTAACCCCAGCCCACCCCGTGCCTTCCTCAAGTCCTATTATTGCTTGGCCTCTTTAGCCTCAATGAGGTATAAGGGGGTAAACGAATCCGTTGCCCTCAAGAACCCATCTCACTTATATACCTCCATGAGGTGTAAGGGGGTAAAGCTAGACTCTAGGTAAACATAAACCTCCCCTTCCACCCCCTCCCCCCCTCCCCACTCTCCAACTTCTCAAGTCCCCCTACCAAATGCAAGCCAACCCCCCCTCCCATTAAATCCCACTACCAAACGCAAGTTCAGAACACCCCTTCCCCTCCCCATGTCTCCGCTTACCCCTCCTCTCTCCATTCCCCCATCTTCCTCACCCCCACCCCTCTTCACACCCCTTCCTCCTCGAGTGTATAGAGACGTGTGGTGAGGCATCACTCTCTCCACCCCCCATTCCTCCCCGCTACCCCTCCATGCTCCTCCCTCCTTCCTCACTCTCCCCTCCCTCCTCTTCTTTGTATTGCCATCAGTGAAGTGACGGTTGGTATTTGTTATTTTATAATAAATGGTCAGTGTGAATAATGCAGTTTTCTTTTTCTTCTTGAAATGTACGATTACGCAAGTATTTGCTTAGGCATACCAGCTCCCTATATTTTTCACAGTAATAGCTATCATATCGTCTTTCTTACCCATAATATTCATTTGGTTAGGTATGTGTCATAAATATGGTGTCAATATAATAAATGAATTCACAACAGCAGCTCCAACTTACGTTCAATACCAACTATTCCATATTAATGAGTGTCCATTTTCAATGGTGGTGGCCATATTGGATTTAAAAAGTGCCACACTATGTATATATATATATATATATATATATATATATATATATATATATATATATATATATATATATATATATATATATATTTTAAACTTTTACAACCTGAAAATACGAAATCAAGTGAAAGTTTCCTTTTATCAAACATTTTGCATGGAATTACATAACGACCTGCACTCATTAGGGACTTCAGAGTCTGATACGTAGTCTCGCAGAGACGTGAGCGTGAAACGCAGGAGTTACATTCACATTCTGGAGTTGTAGACATTCATGTTCTTTGGGGAAAAATAACCTCAGGTTTTAAATTGTAATGAAGAAATACAGCATTATAATTCAGGGAGAGAAGTATGTTTGCTCAAAAGTACGAAGCAATGAATCACAGATAAATTACCACTCCCACTGGTAACATTTGCGAAATGTAAAAAGGTTTCATAAAGAGTCACAGTTATTGCCCCGTCGATGAATGGCGTTGTTATATTTTCCAATACTAATCGGTTTGGACCTTAAAAATGATGTAAAATAATTGTGACTTAAAAAAATAGTCACTTAAAACTCAAATATAATTTAGTGGGGGGTTTTTTGCGGACTTTTTAAAATCTCATGTAAAAAAGCAATCTCTCTTTAGGAGACCCAAAGCCGAGAAGCTTAATCATGAAAATGGCTCTCACTCTGAATTTGTACTGCATTCGAACAACTATCGCTGCCTCTTTCGCCATTCTCTGGGTCAAAAGCATTAATTGAATAGCGTACAGCTCACACTCTTCCCCACATATAACTATCTAATCACTGATATTATTGGGTCGCTGAAATAGGTGACCCTTATTGTCAGTAATTCTGTCTGTTTGTTTGGATGTTTGTTCGTTTGTCATCAGCATAATTGATAGTAAACGTGGGCAGATTTTGACCAAACTCGGGTGGTAGGTACATCTTATGACCGAGTGCTTTGGAAATTGTGATGGTTGCTAGGGACGCTTTGGTTCCCTAGCAACAACCGAAAAACCTTCAAAATCGGTACCGTTCACGCGAAATCAATTCCGAAAACCATTATCCCTCGTAGCGTTATGAAATTTGGCACGAATGATCTACAGGTGATGCTCTCTCAAATATATTCCGGTTTTTGTGATATATGGAATACTTTACCAGCAGCACCCCCTACAATTAGGGTTTGCGCGGAAATTGGCGAAAATTGAACGCCCCCGAGCGACCAGGTGAGTGCATCGATACGAATGAAACTTTGCAGGTCCATGGTACTCAATGAGTACTACAAGTTTTCCTCAGGAAATATTGACCGATTTCGCTTCGGTCAGGGGTCAAAGGTCAATTGGTGCAAAAATCGATAATATGCGAGAGCTGGAGGTGCCTTCGCGCCAAATGCTACTCCTCCTCGGGTTATGGTCGGATGGTCATGAAAATTCACACTAATCGTCTGGAATACATTGTGCACAAACGATCAAGCCGGATTTTGGATTTATATATTTGTTCACCCACAGCATCCCCTCAAACTTTGGGGATTTCCGATTTCAAACCGCATTTTCGGTATTTTTCATTCAAATGGATACCAAGTAGTTATCAGTAGATGGAACTGGTTGAGATTTTATATGCATAATCTGAAGGTGATTCCCTATCCGCCGCTATATGACATCCATTTTGCTCTATATCTTATAGTTTCCATGCTCGGCGACCCATCACCTACCATGCTCGCCTACCGGCTTGAAGTCCTCTTTACCTCCAATATATTCAATTTTAGCTTTTTGCTGCAAGCCTTTGAGGAGGTAACAATTTGAAATCTGAATAGCATGCAATCACCTGTTCACTTTGATATTTGCACACCCGGACACATTGAAAATGATCCATTAGGAATGCTGATTTCTCCGATGTTGATGGACCATACTGTGTTAAAGAGCAGTGGTGCTGGTAAAGCAACTTCTTGGCAAGACTAATACTGGGTGGTTTGCCATTGCCTTTCCAGCAGTTGTGAAGCCAGGAATTTGGAATTTGTTACTGGTGCCGGAGATAGCTCACCTATTCTTCTCCAAGGACACTGTGGGATCTTTAACATCGACCAACTAATGCTGGCAGATGGGACGCTCAGTTCATCGTCCATCCGAGGGACGGCACACACATGAATCACCTTGCCTGTGAAACATCGGGATGACAGTTTTCACTTATTCTTATTGTTGGCCTTCTTATCCTTGTTATTACCCTGTTAAGCCTGGTGTTGGCTTAGTGGTAAGGATGGCTGGCTTTGGATCTTAGGGTGCTAAGTTCGAGAGTTGTTGGCTGCTAAATTATCACCAGGTGGGGTTGACTCTCCCTGTCATCCTTCTGAGGTTGGCTAAACGAGTGCCAGCTTGCTGGTATCCTGTGTCAGAGTGGCGACCTGTCCAGGATTGTGCCCAATAGCCTCGGAGACTACTTAGGCAGCACCAACGCTCTGCACAGAGTATGGTCATAATGGATGGATGGATTATCCTGTATCACCTGAGTGTTTATCTCTTCACTGCGTCATAATAGTTGACCATCTGTCCTTTAAGTTTAATGAACTCTCTCACAAGCTATGACACTTGTAAACTACAATTGGGGAGAATGCAGACAGTTGCTACGCAGGTAAGTTGTTAGAAACTGGTTTTCGGGGGCAATTGCTTCGGAAACTTAGACAATCAGTCTCTCCGATTTCTTGGCAGTGGAAAAGCCTGATTGTTTTGTTGTATCCACAGCATTGTCTAGATAGGATTGTTGGGACGATGACAGCACTTTAGCATCTAATGTTGTTAATCTGAAAGTGCCAAGAAAAAAAAAATTGAAAATTACCACGATAAGTAAAATTACCATTCATTACTTTTGCAAGTAAAATATTCTGTGCAAATGGACTTTGAAACAAATGACTCAAACAAAACAAATCCATTCCAGTTGGTAATTTGGGTACTTTGTAGCAATCTGCATGAACAGCATTTGCACATATGAACACTGCAATCTCTAAAAAGGTGACTTCATCCTTCATAATATCCAATTATCGGAATTAGTAATTACATTAATAGCAGACATTTCCTCCATGTTGAGGAGATAGTTTTCTCAAGTGATGAATGTGATGCTTAAAACAGAATTTTTACATTAAATACTGCACGACCCAGTCTATAAAACTGAGTCAAGTATGTTACTTCAGAAAATTAAGGGTTAATTAATGGTTTTATTTAACTAGCTGGAGCATTTGCTTCCAGCCAACGTATTGCTGCCCATCTTACGGACGTGTCTGGGTATGTTTGCCACGTTTCATGATTAATTTTGATTTATTCTATCACAATAGTTGATGAAACTAAGAAAGAATAAATAAGCATTTAAAATTCCACCAATGTCGTTTCGGTGGTGTTTTATTTTCATGTGGTAGATTTATGTTTTTTTTTTAACCACATTGTAACAATTCTTCTGTATACTCTTCTATGCAGTTAACAAATATCTTGCCAACAAACTTAACTGGGTTCATATTGTCGCATGGACTGTCCCCATGTCAACCGCTTGACTGCAGCTGGCGGAAAGGCAGAGCATACCGAGGTCGTCAAAGATGGTCAGCGTAAGGCCAAATTTAACGCGGGACACTCCAAATGGTGGTGGATGCTCCACATTTTAATGAGCATCATGTCTAAACACTTATTATTAGGATTACAAGTATCACCAATTTAGATCTCCTGGGATTACCAAACATTACGGACTGGTTTTGCGTAGGATGCACAGTGGGCAGACGCGTGCATGGACCTTAGGAAATAAATACACACTTTATGAAGCACGGGACAAATGTAAATAGAACAGGTCTGAAGACGACGATGGTTCATGAGCGGTATTTGACGATGTAGATTGTTTCAGAAGTCAAGGATAAGACAATGTGATAATGTTTGACCAAGTTATAAAAATGATCAACATGATGTGGTACGAGTGTCAGGTTATTAGGTGCAAAATGTCGAAAACCCGGTTTCGTTCAACAACTTTCAAAATTTGACCTTTGCATGACCTTTAAAGGTCACAAAACAATGTTGTGGACATTAAAATAAGGAAACAGGATATGTGCTATAGCTTATAGGAGTTAGTTCGTTGAAGAAGGTCGAAAACCCAGTTCGATTCCCACAACTTTGAAAACTTGACCTTTGTGAACTTTAAAGGTCAAAGGTCAAGGATTATGACCTTTCGTGCAAAACTTCCTCTGGAACATTCCAGGAACAATATAACGTCATATCGGCTATATGGCATTTCGCACTCATCGGATTATCCATACTTTGATGAAATCAGAGTAAAAACAAACTTGAAGGGGGCGCCACGGGCAAGGTGTTTGAGATAGAGCAAAATGGTTTCAAGACTTTAGGTGGGGAATGACCTCAAGATTATGCATAAAAAATATTGTCATCCTAGCTCTCAAAGTTTGGGCGGTCGAATGATTTTTATGTCAAAATTCGCAATTTTCTAAGTTTGTGACCTTGTGACCTTGACCTTGGGATGAAAATGAAAAATCGAGCTCCGTGGGGCTATGCAGGTGCCATTTGGCTAACCGAATACCGAAACCCCTGCCAGATTCGACAAACCCCTCGGAGAAGATTAATTTTTATGTCAAAATTCGCAATTTTCTAAGTTCGTGACCTTGTGACCTTGACCTTGGGACGAAAATGAAAAAAATCGAGCTCCGTGGGGCTATGCAGGTGCCAATGGGCTAACCAAATACCGAAACCCCTGTCAAATTCGACAAACTCTCTAGGAGAAGATGCAAATTGAAATCGGCTACCCCCTAAAAACAAGTTTTTTGGGCGTGGCTCCGCCCATAATGGGCACACCACGCCCATTCTCAGGAAAACACAACTAGATCATGATATAAACCTCCCACCAAAATTTTATCAGGATCAGATCAAAACCCACAGAGCTATGCTCGGGACAGACAGACAGACAGACAGACAGACACACACCAATAACGAATATAGTGGTCACTTATTTTTTCGTGAAAATATTATTTTGTGAACCAATTACCAGACATGAAGGCACAATGATAAATAAACTCAGTTGACAGACAGTGAAAGAACGAAAACTCTTTAAGGGTCCACACACACAGAACATGCACTCAAAACTGTGTGAGATCGAAAGGAGCAGGAAGAAGAACAAAAAGTCCCAGATCGATGGCCAGAGGTTGAACCAGGCTGATTCGTTTACGTTTTGTATCCCACTGATAGGCCGGATCTGGATTCGGAGCTGAACTAAAATTTAATGAGCTGGTTCTCGTCACGTTATCAACTCATCCACCAAGCTACGACCGAATCCGTCTGTAAATTTTTGAAATAGCGTGCTCTATATCGTTTTAGCCACATCACTCATTGGAGAAGAATCACTTTAAAAAATTCTCGGATCTGGATCTTCACCAAAACCGAATCAATTCTTATTTGTTATGTACCCAATCTGCCCACCAAGTTTCGCCCTAATCCATCCACAACTTTTTGAGGTATCCTGCTATATATTGTTACGAATCTGGCAGCGATAAGCAATGAGCATTCAACATTCAGGTCCCCATTGCTCAGTTATTTTGATAAGTAAATGTGGATAGATAGCTCCCTTTCCCTTATGTCTAATGGGAATGAAGTGTACATGCGCTGCGAATTTATTTTATAGAAAGAATTTTTACACTTATGACAACGCCAACAACAATACTGCTCGCGGCATTGTCCGTGCTGTTCACGCGCTCACGAAGCATTTCGTTCTGGCCTGGCGCCAAATGAGGGTATGCATCATTTTTCAGCCAATGGGCGCAGAGCGAGCTCCAAGAGAAGCAAAGCCTCTTCGGAGGGGGGGGGAGGGGTGGGGAATCGAGACGCCCTGACACGCCCCCCGACCAATCATGGAGAGACGACGGATTCCCCCGGCGAGTGAGGTGTGCGGAGGGGTGAGACACGTCCCCCCGGCCCCCGACGCCAGGGAGGGAAGAAATAGACGGGACGGCGCAGTTAGCTGGTTCTTCTGGTCTCGTCCTATCGCTGGCTTCTGGTCTCGTCCTGTCGCTGGCTTCTGGTCTTGTCCTGTCGCTGGCTTCTGGTCTTGTCCTGTCGCTGGCTTCTGATCTCGTTGTGTGCAGGAGGAGCGTGCGGGAGCCCGACGCTGCCCTCCGTACCCGGTAATTGCAACGGCATCGAGTTTCGGGTTCGAGTCCCGTCGATGCAGGACGTCGAAGACCGCATGAGGTGGGAAGGTCCGAGAGAGCTCTGGTTCCCAGCTCATCTGCCCTCGAGCTGGGAACCTTCAATAAAGGCCATGGCCATCACTTCTTTTGGGGTGTGTGTGTGTGTGTGTGTGTGTGTGTGTGTGTGTGTGTGTGTGTGTGTGTGTGTGTGTGTGTGTGTGTGTGTGTGTGTGTGTGTGTGTGGGGGGGGGGGGCCCAGTCTCTAAGTAGGAATTGTTAAGTGCTCTTCACTTGTACATGATTGCATTGCTTAGTTGGTTTAACTCTGCCCTTATGTGCTTCCCTCGTTCCCCCGATCATGGGCGTCGATTGCTTTTGAAAAGTGTGGAGGGGTGGTGCGGGGGGGGACATTGCATGTCCAGACCACGAAGCCCACTTCGTGCCAGCGTGGACACAGCAAGTATACCCTTGCAAATTCTTAATTTCATACGCTCGTTGACATGCTGCCTTCTGATCACACAAATTTCTTAAATTAATCTGACCATCTATCGACCAACTTTTTATCAAATGAAAGCAGACGGAGCAAAATTAATTAAACATTAATCATACACGTTTCAAAGTTTTAAGTGTAATCAAAGAAATATATATATATATATATATATATATATATATATATATATATATATATATATATATATATATATATATATATATTGTTACAAATTCGCTGCCCGCCCAGCAAGCGAACAGCCGCTTTAGCCAATGGCGACCGTCTCGCCCAACAGATGGACAATTCAGTCGCGACTTTCCAGAACAACGCCGAAAACCAGTCACGGGTGTACTCCAAGCGCACACCATGGCCTAGTCAATGTGCTACCCGCGCGCGACAGGGTCAATCGCCGAATTAATCGATATACCTAAGTATTCGCACGGGCAGCCTACCGAGAGACTGTACCTCAGCGAGGCCTGCTTGGACACAAACCGCTTAAGCGGTTCGTTCAGTTCTGGGATAACCGAGTGGTGTATTATCGCGAGACCTCGCTGGACCTAATTCTTTTATCGGATATTAAAAAGCCCGCTATTATTCCGAGAGCAATACCACGGTTCAATGGGGAAAGAGGACACAACAAACGGGTTAATATTCACACAAGGACATTTATTTATAATGCACACGTAAACAGGGATGCAATGAATGGGGGAAAGGGACAAGACACGGGCAAGGTAAAGCACTACAACTGTCTATGATTATTATTCACAAGCACTTACACAGTTCTACTTGCAGGACACGGCGCCACAACATTCACACAAATAAACCAAGAAAAGACCCCCTCAGAGACAAGGGGGTCAGACTGGACCCGTAGGCCTTTATTACGTGGGACTTGGCAGACCGAAGGAGTCCCACGAGACCATTGCAGGTTACCTCCATCCTTGTGGTGCCTCGATGGGGCGACCCGCGACGCTTTCCCCATGACAGCTAGCGTAGCCGTGGTTGCGCCCAGGCCTTGCCAGGCGGCCGGGAAAGTCGGGCCTCAGCCGGCAATGCGCTGAGAGGAACGAACGGGTTTGGATGCTCTTTCAAAGTTGATGCTCTTTGTAAGAACCCATCCTTTCCTCAGCGATGCTCGGACTGTCCCAAAGCCCGATCACCTCTGACCGTTTGGCGCTGGCTGGCGAGCTCCCTCCGGATCTCCCCACATGAACGCGCAGGTCTGCCCGGCACTGCAGGCTCAGCCACGCTCTCTGCCTCGCGCGTCCTCCGCTCCCCTGGACTTTTCCCCGCCTGTGTTCTTCCGGCTCCAGACTTCTCCGACCGCCTCCAGACTCCACCGACGACTACGACTTCGAACTGGTGCTCCGTTTCGCCTTTTATAGGGTTGGTGAGATGAGATCTGACCTGCACTCTCTGACCTCTGACCTCCACCGGCCCCGCCCCTTTTTCTCCTGTGATCCGATTTTCGAGGCGAAGGTTTTACAGAGCGGACGTGCGTGAAATCACGTCGCTTGCGCTAACAACAAAACCCCCCACGTCGGTTTGCAGTGACGCTGTTCGCTGGGGACTCGCCGCGGCTGGTGCAAAGATGGCGTCGCTTGGGCGATGAAGGTGAGGCGATGTTATTTGGGTGGGAGAGATGCGGTTTAGGAGATGGTGGGGGAGATGTCGTTGTTATGAAGGCGGTGTGGAGAGGGTGGTTGGTGGTTGACGTGGTGGTTGGTGGGTGGTGTGGAGAAGGTGGTTGGTGGGTGGCGTGGAGAAGGTGGTTGGTGGGTGGCGTGGAGAAGGTGGTTGGTGGGTGGCGTGGAGAAGGTGGTTGGTGGGTGGCGTTGTGGTTGGTCCAAAATAACGATAGTAAAGAAAAACGGCTAACTCAAAGATCACAGCCCGGGTGACACGAATAAATCCCATTAAACAACGGTGGGGAAATCTAACTGAACACGGACTTATCGGCGTAACTGAACTCAGGACCTATATGGTGTTCTGCGAATTTCTACAGCCGTAACAACATGTATATATATATATATATATATATATATATATATATATATATATATATATATATATATATATATATATATATATATATATATATATATATTTCTTTGATGACACTTGAAACTTTGAAATGTGTATGATTAACTAAATATGTATATATGTATATATATTGTTACGTTTGTTATCCCTGTGTCGTAAGAGGCGACCAGGGTTGCGTCAGGAAGGGCATCCGGCGTAAAACATGTGCCAAATCACTATGCGGATCATACGGATGATCCGCTGTGGCGACCCCAAACGGGAGCAGCCGAAAGAAGAAGAAGAAGATATTGTTACGTTTGAGGGGGGGGGGTATGCATTCAAAGGGTAATTAGGATGTTTAATTAGGTATGCCATGCTGTTCGAGTTTACCAGTATCTCGATGTAATAAGTAGCAATTCAGTGGTGATAAGTTGTCTAGTAAATGTTCATTTCTTCAAGGGGGAAATGATAATTGTCACGTAATTAGATAGGGACACGGGATAGGGTAAGTGTGTCTGCGTAAACCCCTTTTGGTATTCTCTGGAGACTGGCCGTGACGTCACAGGACAGTGCAGCGGATGGCTCCGCCCCGTGATCACGATTGGCGGAAGGCGACGGCGGTGGGCCAATAAACGGCTCGATTGGAAGTGACGAGGACAGGAGGATAAAAAGGTTCTGTTCGGGGTCGAAAAAGAAGAGGAAGAAGATCGGGACAAAAAGATCGTGTTTTTTTGGTGTGGAGGCTGTTGCGCGGAGAGCGTGCTTGTTGTTGTGCTGATTCGATCGTGTTCTTCATCGTGTCTTGGAGCCTTGCTGAGCCTCGTGCCTCACCTTGGTTGGCTCTGGGGTTCTGTTAGTACGGGGTCGAACGGCGGGCAGACCTGCCTCCCTCTCCTGCTCGCAATTTGGCGCCAGAACTGGTTCCCTGGCGGCTGTGAGCGGACTTGGGCCAAGACCAGGAGGTCGACAGCACCACGGTTTCTCCTGCCCCCCTGACGAGAGCAAGGCCAGCTCGTCCGACGCCAATCCAGGGACAGTTGCGTCCACACCACGGTCCAGCCTGACCACCAGAAATAGCTACGTTTTGTGTGTGTGTGTGTGTGTGTGTGTGTGTGTGTGTGTGTGTGTGTGTGTGTGTGTGTGTGTGTGTGTGTGTGTGTGTGTGTGTGTGTGTGTGTGTGTGTGTGTGTACTTGGCGCCGTAGAGGGTTTGAGATCTGTATATTCATTGGAATTGTCTGTGTTTTCCCTACGCCCGATCCCACACCATCCCGTCGAATCGCCCCGGATCCCTCTTCTTGCCGAGTCTTGTTATTTCTGGTTAATAATAAAAACAAATAAACATCATCAACTCAGTGAAAAGTGACTCGTGCCACCTTCCTCGTCCCGTTTGCGGTAGAGCGATTCGAACCGCCATGTTTGGGTTATAAATAAATAAACCGCCTCCATCGTTTCGGCTCATTCTACGTTGGCGGGACTGTTCAAGTCCTGTGGACGTCACAATATATATATATATATATATATATATATATATATATATATATATATATATATATATATATATATATATATATATATATATATATATACAAAAAAATTGTTTATCAAGGCTCCTTCTCACTGCCCTTGAACTGATTCACGAAACGGAAACTGAAAACTAGACTGACATACAAATTGATAATACATGAGTACGGTCAACTTACCTTAAAACTTGCCAAAAATATGAACCCTCTTGTCTGCCGATCCAGTTAAAAACTTTGTAGCAATGTCTTGGGGGTCAAGTGCAGTCAGATGATCTCGGTGAACATGACAGATCATGAGATGGTTGAGGTGTTGTTGGGTCATTGTGGAACGTAACCAAGTCTTCATATGTCTGAGTGCGCTGAGTGACCGTTCAGCTTCGCATGAACTTGCTGGGGAAACCAATAGAAGCCTACGCAAACGTTCTACCTGTGGGAACATTCGACGGACTTCTGGCACCATGTCTACAAATATCTTGCGGTAATCCTCAACAGATGAACCACTGAACTGGTTACGAAAGAAGCCAAGTTCTTGCTCTAGGGAATCCGACAGTTCGGGATATTTGGGGACTATTTGTGGTTTGAATGACTCAGACAGGAGCATTTCACCCAAGTCCCCGATACGCCATGAGGTCGGTTGATGTGAAGTACCCGTTCAAGTTCTCGGATGCGCTGTCGATGACTGAAAAATTCAACTCTGTATACCTCCTCTGCAGAATTGGCAGTGTATTCCTGCGTGCCTCCATCAAGTCTCCTCAGAAGCTTGCGCTTACGAGGGAGGGTCACTGGATCTAGTTGGCACTGCTGGAGCTTCTGTTGTGCTGCTTCGAAAACCTCCTTAAACGTCTGATCGGTATGGAGAGATTGGAGATTCTGCGCAGTTACCTTTGCAGCAGTAAGCATACCAGAGACGGTAACTTGTGAACCCTAAAGTGCTTTATTGAGGTATTCAAGGGATTGGAGAACGGGCAATGATGCAAACAGACCGAGAACACACTTTCCTGATGAAAGACAGCTTCGAATACCGTTGGCTCGCGATGCCGTGCTCGTACCAAAGTCATCACTTGCTTGTTGAAGGGCATCCAGTACCGCTTCATAGTTATCCAATATCGATTTCACGGCAGGAGAACGAGTTAACCAACGCGTCGAACAAATTGGCCTCAGGCGTGTAGGGCAAGGAGTGTCAACATCGTCAGCGTGGATATTCAAGTACAGATGCTTGAATTTTCCAGAGTTGTTGTAGATGTTGCTGAGTACCTGGACATAATCAAGGGCATCTCTTATGAACGGTGCAGTTTGTAGGGCTTTGGATGTAATGAGTTGGGTGACATGAGCTCCACAGTGAACATAATTGGCCAGCGGTTGGAGTTTTTTTAGCTGTGCTTGACAGCCCTTGTACTTTCCGGACATGTTGTTTGCCCCATCGTAAGTCTGCACTCTAAGGTGTTCAATATGGAGTTGACACCAAATTAGGGCATCCTGAAGCATCTTACAAAGTGATACTCCTGTTGTTGATGATACTTGGTAAAGGCCGATGAGATCTTCTTGAACACCAAAGGAATCCGTCACAGAGCGCACACACAATGACTCCTGCTCATTACCCTGAATATCTTGCGTTCTAACAGTTACGAGTCCGAACTGAGTGGACATTTCATTCACGTTACTGCAGATATTTCTGAGGATGGCATGACTCATCAACTGTAGAATTTGGTTCTGAATTTCTCCACTTGTGAAGGTCATCTTCCTTGACAGCCACGTCTTGAGGTTTACATCATCCTCGGCCCGCAACTGTAAGAGCATCTTGAAATTCCCTTCAGAGGCATCCTTCCCACGAATTGCAAAACCTTGTCAGGCTAAATATTGCAGTGAGGTGATAATCTTCAGAAATGCTGACCATGCAGATATTTGCTCTTCTAGCAGTTTGCTGCTCAGCTGCACATGGACACCGGGTTGACTTCTGCGACATTTCAGATTTTCAGAGGCAAGCCTATGTGTGTTTGATCGTTCGTGTTGTCTGAATTTTTCTGTAGCCTTTTTCCAGTTCCGAAAGCCCTTTGAGACAAATGCGTCTTCTGCACAGCGGGCAAGTTCGGTAAGTTTTTCACGAGAAGCATCCTTACAGGTGTGACAGAGTCCACTGCCGATGCTCTGATCAAAATGAAGCCACGGAAAATCTTTAAACCACTATTGCTGAAACTTCAACTTTCGGTTTGGCAGTATTTGGACTGGGATACAACTGACATCATGAGGTTGAAAAGGCTGATCTGGGAAATTAGGCCGAGTACTCGCACATGCACCCTTTTCTGCTATCTTCTCCTTTGAATCGTCCACCTCTTTCTGGGAACTTGATTGCTCCAGGAGAGTGGTTGGGGATGTGCTACTTGGTGCTGTCGCGAAACACTTTCTGATATCCATATATCCTCTATGAAACGAGAAGGGAATTACATTTCAGTTGAATACATTTTTACATGTGAATTATAAGGGTTATTTTTGCGTAACAGGGCATTTTTAAGGTCAACATACTTTTGGCTCGGTCACTATACCTCCAGGCACAATGTTGACATGTGATAAGCTTTGCGTAGCACATGTATTACTAAAAGAGCGCCGATACGAGTTCAGTTCTTAATTTATCATCAGAGCTCCCAATTTAGCATTCCATTACTCGCTTAGTTCCCGGCTACGCGCTCATTACTTTTATTACTTTTGGTTAGGGTCAGATACCCTGGTATTTTATTACCTGGGATTATTAATATTCATCATTTTATTTAATCTGTATTTAATTAACCAATGAGCTAAAGTTGAGTGACATGATTATGATATTATTGGTTCATAGTTAGCGTCGTCGTTAAAGATTGTGGTCTTGATTCGCATGCCATCAAAAGGGTTCACCAAAGGAATGAGCTAAAATCATTTGTAATGTGAACATTTATGTAATTCTTTACCTCTCACAAACCACGAGACCAGGAGACGAGGGATTAAGATCTGTTGCCGTCCGGACGTGCACTCTCTTTTTTCCAATTATTGTACATAGTTTGTTGATTTGTAAATACGTTCATCATTTCCACGAGTGCGTGCCCGTGCATGCAAAAAAAATAAACAACTTTGAAACCGCGTGCCTTTGTTTAAGTACAGTGCGTGCCCGTACGTTTTGTTTAAGTATAGTGCGATATAAGTTAGAAAGGTGAAATAAACCATTTTGGTCGCAAAAGGGGCCCAGAAACGAAGCTGACAATCCTCTTTATTTTATTTTCAACACTGCATTTAAAATCTCTAATTTAATCATTCTAAATCACACAGTTTAATGAGACACCTTATTCTGTCGGTCTCTCCTTCGTCCTTGTCCTCGTGCAAACTGAAAATTATTCGGATGATGGCGGAAGAGAAATTCCTTCCGGAACGTTATTTTTCCGAGTAAAAATTGCAAGCCGCGGCTAAGCTACTAAGCCTAAGCCTTTTTTAATCGGATTTTCGAGGTAATCTCATTACTACTCCATAGATACTGTATAATCCGAGAACAGAATTCAAAAATAATTTTCCGTTCGTTTGTTCGAACCACTTAGGTGAATTTTGCATATTTTTCAACAGCTACCTTTTAAAATCTATAAATTAATCCTCATAAGTCCGACGACCGAATGATACCTCTCGTTTTGTAGGTCTATACCTCCCCTAAGTCCAAGTACCGATGAAAAAATTATTTACGTTAACCGCCGCAAAAGCGAGTGAATCAGCGCATCTTATTTTATGTTTCCCAAGTATTCAAAGCTAATTTAGTCGCCAAAATACCCACTTTCCTTCGATTTTCACCCGGTTTTCAACATTGGGATTTAGGCCACTGTTATCGACTGCGAAATATGAAAACAGAATTACAAAATATCTTTCCGTTCGTTCGTGCGAGCCGGAAGAGTGAAACCGCGTCATCCTGCACAATCTTTACCATCTCAATCAGCATACCAGACCGCGAAATCTTTTATTGGCTTATAATTCGACGGTGCAAAGTCACAAAAATTAAATACACACATCATCGTGCAGGTAATAATATCAGGCATCCGGCGATATAAGTTAGAAAGGTGAAATAAACTATTTTGGTCGCTAAAGGGGCCCCGAGCCGTTGTGGCCTAACACTATCCGAGGCATGGCGCTCCGTGCCATGAAGCCGCGATTTCTTTAAACACTCATAAAATGACGATACAAAGTTTGAAAACGTCCCAACATACCTCAAAATGTCCAGGTCATGTTCCCTGTTAGTGGGTGAACAATCCAACGCTTGGCGAATTCTGCTTCGCAATGATAGGAAGAGCCGACATCGAAGGATCAAAAAGCGATGTCGCTATTGACGTTTTGGCCGGTGGGAGGCCATGGCTTGGGAAGCACGGATTCTCAATGTTGAATTGTTAACCTATCATCTTTAATAGAACTATAATTGACCAATAAAACTTTAATAGAGATTTAAAAATTTATTCTTGTATTTGAGGAGCATCTCGGCCTGGTTGTTCTAGAACAGCTCGTTTTGTGTTACGTAACTTACGTTCAATGAAAAAAGTTGGGGGGGGGACAATCGATATGTTGTCCCCCCCTTGATAAAAAGGGGGGGACATGCCCTCCCGTCCCCCACCAATCGACGCCCATACCCCCGATTATTGTTAATGAATACCCCTATTGTTGAATGTTTCAGCTCGTCCTTGTCCTTTCCTCCGTTGGTTTAGCATGGTGCGTGTTGGGTGATTAAAAAGGCCGTTGCTGCCGTAGTTGTGCATTTGGACTGACGGGACCTCGGTAACCATCCGCTCGGGTTACGCACGGGTCGAGCACCGTAACGGCTCGTCCCGATCGAGCTCCGTCGAGGGTGTGAATTCCTCGGTAGCTTGCCACGTGGGCCTCTAGGTATTTTGAAGTTTGGCAAATAACCCTGTCCCACGCGGTTGGATTATTGACGATTCACGTTCCTGTAAGGGACCCGTACCTTCGGAGTTATCGGAAAGGTACGATCTAGATTCCGGGTGTTTGGTGGAGCCAACTCTACTGCTCCATCTAGTGGTCGTGCTCATCGCCGATACCGGCCCGCAACAATATGTCGTTTTTAGCCCTATCTCCCAATGGTGAAGAATCACTTAAAAAATTCTCAGATCCAGATCCGGATTCAGATTTTCACCAAAATCTAATCATTTCGTCCTTGTTACATACCCGAGCTCTCCACAAAATTTCGTCCAAATCCATCGACAACTTTTTGAGATATTTTGTTCATAAACAAAGACAGATGGGTGAAAAACATAACCTCCTTCCACCTTCGGTGGCGGAGGTAACAAAGTGTTTAGGAGAGTGCATTCGTGCGGTAAAACTGGAACGTTGTGTATTGGGAAAGAATTCCTTTGAGCTCTTTAACTCATCGTTGATGGGCCATCGTGCAAGAGAGGACACCGCGACGGGAATCAAAGGAACGACAGCCCCGAAGGACGGGGTGAACACGCGTGAGTTGTGCTGGCAGGACTGGGACACTGGGCGGTGGAAAACAACCCAACGCTGGAATCGGAGTTGGACATGGTATGTAATGGTGAACTTCCTCATTTGACTTTGTATCTGTTTATTTGAAATACAAGTTTCAAAAACGTTAGGCTGTTGATGTGTTCACTGCAGCGGCACTCAGAAGTCACGGATATCAACTGACAAAGATCCATGAGTGGTAGCTGATCTGTACATTCATTCAGACTCATGAAGCTCAAAGCTTGGATTGCAGTCGTTAGAGAACGCGCTGAGTCCAGCACCACGAACAACAAAATACATAAAGGGAAGGAAATGCCAAAGGTGTGCATACCACCCCCGACAGCGTGGGTGGAGCTGCATCCTCTTCGGAATGGCGAGGCGGGAGCGGTGTGGAAGGGCACACCGCAGTGATGACAGTGAAGCTTCTGAAGCGACCCTCTCGCTAAGCTCCCACCTGGTTCGACATGGTCAAATTAAACAAGACACCTTAACCTTCTCTCGATATTAAAGGTTACAACACTGGTCACCTTATCCCTATTCACAGGTCCTTAATAAAGTATAGCAAAGTCCTACAAGCTAAGCGAACACAAACGGGGGTGTATACCTTAATTTGAAACTCCTCCCCTCCCCCCACCTCCACACCCATAAACATAACAATATGTTGTGCTGTATGTACAATATCCTTGATGAGCCCCTAATCCTCAAAATGTTTTGATGACAGTAATTAAATCACAATAGATTGCTTTTTTTTTCAGTCAAGCAGCAAGCATGTTTGGAATTTGGCCAAGGTGCCGACACATGATGACCTACTTTTTACAAAATGCATTGAGGGATCTTTATTGGCTTGGAGCTAATGCTAGCAGACAGGCTACCCGGCTTATCATCTCTCCAAACAAGCACACACTCAATGATTCGACATCCTGCCTGCAAAGCTCGAGGTGATAGTGTATCATCAGGTGAGGAATCAAAATCAAACTGGACCGCTCAAAGAAAAGTATGAGTACACTCTCTTTGAGCTATCATGTCAGCACAAGGAAACCCCTCATGTGGAATACCTTGTTTTTTTTCAGCTGCACTGTCCTAACAGTGTGTGTAATTGATTGGTTATTCAAGCAATTGCAGTCATGCATGCCTGGTGTTGGCTTCATGGTGAGAATGGTGGACTTGGAATCCTCGGATCCTAGGGTCCTGAGTTGAAATCCTGCATGGCTGTTGAATGAATACCATGTGGGGTTGACTCAGCCTGTCATCCTTCTGATGTTGGCAAAATGAGTACCAGCATGCTGGGATGATTGAGCCATTCAAGTATCCTGTGTCAGAGTGGCGACCCATCCAGGTTTGTACCCAATAGGCCAGGAGACTGCTTTGGCAGCACTGATGCTCTGCACAGAGTACGATCCTGATGGATGGATGTAGTAATGCTTGCATTTATATGATGTAAGAAAGTTACAATCAACTTTATAACGTGTGACAGATTTTAACGGGAAGATTAATTCGTTATTGCTCATCACGAGTATTAAAATGGAGATATTGGATGGTGAGAAAGCAATTGTGGAGAGTGCATTTTGATTGTTTTTTGGGGTTTTTTCCATCTGAAGAAAGATTACTAAGCCTCTCTGTTGTAAACAGTGACAGCAAATGGTTGATAAAATATCCCAAACTTGTGCTTGCAAGCTCCGAGGCCAAGCTTCCTCCCAGCATGACAAACCACAAGTTTTATAAGGTTTAACCCATACACCAGGATTGCACATGATATATTATCAGCACAAATAAGTCAAAGGTCATAAAAACACAACATTAAACCATTCATTCTAACATTCAAGAGCTTAAACTATATGCTTGAACGAACAGCTCTTTTGGCAGTGGAAAAAAAAGTTTCACGAGGGCCGAGACTACTGCCTGCTGTTGAAGAAAAGGATGAAAATCCTGTCTCATTATTGCAATTCTCTTTTTCATTTCGGCAAATTGAAATAGGGTTGCATGTGCCAAACTATTTTAATATTTATTAATCATAGTAAATTGATATTACATATTTCTGGATAAGATTATTATATCCACTGGGGCAACTTCGAACAAAGTTTCAGCAAATCGTTTTGTTATTCATAATATGACAATAGAAAACACTTTTTTTCAATCTTATGTTCTTTACATTGTTTAATTATACACCATCCATCCATCCATTGGGACCATACTCTGTGCAGACCGTTGGTGCCGCCTGAGCAGTCTCCTGGGCTATTGGACACAATACTGGACGGGTCGCCACTCCGACACAGGATACCAGCAAGCTGGCACTCATTTTGCCAACCTCAGAACGATGACAGGCAGAGTCAACCACACCTGGTATTAATTCAACAGCTGAGGGGGATTTGAACTCAGGATCCTGGGATCCCATGCCCACCACCCGAACCATTAAACCAACACCAGACATAAACACCGAGTCACAGACGTTAATACATCACCAGCGGCGAAAAGTATCGTGGCTCGGATTAATTACCGAGTAAAAGCAAAAGGCGTGCAATTGTCGATTGTCCAGTGATATCTCGCACGATGATCATGTGACATAATTGTAAGGGTGGAGGGGAGTGGGGTTCACGTGCACCCGGTGAAACCCCCTGGATCCACCATTGTTTTGTATCATACTGTGAGGCCACATTTGGATCTGAACTTTAACCAAAATCTAATCGGCTTGTTCTTGTCACCTACGCAACTCGTCCATCAAGTTTTGTCACAATCCATCCACAACTTTTTGAAATATCATGCTATATATCGTTTTGGTCCCATCTCTCAATGCTGAGGAATCACATAAAAAAAATAAAAATTTCTTGTATCTAGATCCGGAACTTCACCAAAATCAAATCAATTCATCGTCACACACCCAACCTCTTCCCAAAGTTTTGTCCAAATGCGTCCATAACATAATATCCTGCTTAAAGCCAGACAGATACAGACAGGGGTGAAAATATAATCTTCAATGGCAGAATTAATTATCCATGGAATGTATACATTTGCCTTCAACAAAATATATTGTGCGCAAAAAGGAGATATGGTCTGACCAGATTGTATACTACTGGAAAGAGGAAGAGGAACAAGAAGCAGGAAGCCATTTGGTAATTCTATTTCACACCTTTATCGATGTAAAAATAGGACCACTGGATCCGTCGTAGCTTATCTGTGCCCTGGCCTAATGTTGTAACCCAAATTTGGAAGCATTCTGACTGGTGGGTCTGGAGAGGAATATTTTTGAAGGAATTTATGCGATTTTCCCAAAAATTTACGAAGTCTGCCATTTTGTTACACTTCCAGTCACGTGAACGGCATGACCTCCATACTTTAACATCCCTATCCTGGCCTAATGTTGCAACCAAAATTTGGTAGCATTTTTACTGGTGAGTCTGGAGAAGAAGATTTTTGAAGTGACCGCCATTTTGACACATTTCCGGTCATGTGATCGATATGGACGCCACAATTTAACATCAAGACCCTGTCCTAATGTTGCAACCCAAATTTGGTACCATTCTGACTGGTGGATGTGGAGATGAAGATTTTTGAAATGATTTACGCAATTTTCTGGATTGTGAATGGGGACCTGACGGTAGTTTCGATAATTTTTCTCGCGATACATATCTTGCTTCTACCAAGATTGTGAATGGGGTGAAAGGAGAAGGTGGTTAGGTGAGGTGGGAAAGCAGGTTATGAGAAAGTAGGGGTAGGTGAAGTTGGCAACAGCATAATAATAAGGTGGACAAGTCTGGAGACTGCGATGGTTCAAGAGCAATGTACACGGTTCGCCTTTTTTATTTTTTGACCTTCAAGGGGACGCCACGGGAAAACTGGCGGGAATCGGGAAAAACGTAAATGATGAAAGTTGTAGTACTCGAAGAGCACTACTTGCATACCAACTTTCATTCGAAACAGTTGAAAACCCTAGGAGCTCGATGCCCAATTTATTGTTTTTTTTTTGACATTTTCTAAGTTCGTGACCTTGTGACGAAAATGAAAAATCGGGCTCCGTGGGGCTATGTAGGTGCCATTTGGCTAACCAAATACCGAAACCCCTGCCAGATTCGACAAACCCCCTCGGAGAAGATGTAACTTGAAATCGGCTACCCCCTAAAAACATGTTTTTTGCGCGTGGCTCTGCCCATAATGGGCGCAGGTCAGGTCAGGTCAGGTATGGGAGCATGTGCCAGAACAGCACGTCGCTGCGTCCACTTTCCGCCGGTACTCCAGGGGCCTCCGTCTGGCCATCCCCCAGGCAGATGCCAGGCCCATCCCCATCTCCTTGAGATGGTCAACCTGTTGCAACCATGAGGCACGTGGTCGACCCACTGGCCTCCTCCACTCATGAGACTCCCTCGCTGAGAGAATCTGGTGAGCAGGATCAGAGTCAGGAAAACGAGCCACATGTCCATACAGCCGCAACTGACGCTCACGGACTATGCAAGTAACAAATCTCATCCGAGTCTCTCTCAGCAACCGCTCGTTGGACACAAAATCCGACCAGCGATAGCCAAGGATTCTCCGAAGAGACCTAGTACCAAAGGAATTAAGTCTCCGTCTCAGATCCTTGGTCAGAGTCCAAGTCTCGCACCCATAGAGCAAGACTGGAAGTACCAAGGACCTGAAGACTCGGACTTTCGTCCTCCCGCACAGGTACCGGCAGCGCCACACCCCATGATCCAGTGAATCCATGACTCCCCAGGCCCGACCCAGACGTCTATTGACCTCTGACTCGCAGCCAGCAGAGACATGAATATCACTGCCAAGGTAAGTGAATCTCTCCACAACCTCAACATCCTCACCACAAACAGACACAGACAGGACAGCAGCATCCAAGATGTCACCGAAAGCCTGGATCTTAGTTTTTGACCCAAGAAACCCGTAATCCCAACGGCTCCGACTCCTCATTCACCACCTTGAGGGCCCCCAAGAGGATGTCCAAAGTCTCCGCAAAGATGACTGCATCATCTGCAAAGTCAAGGTCCGAGATCTTGACATTCCCAAATGACGCACCGCAACTTGATCTCTCCGACATCCTCCCTAGAATCCAGTCCATACAAGTGCTGAAAAGTGTGGGGGCAAGTACACATCCCTGACGAACTCCAGTAACAACTGGAAATAAGTCAGAGATGGTACCACCACACTTCACAGCACTCTCAGTACCAGAGTAGAGTTCAGACATCAGATCGATCAGTTTTGGTGGCACCCCACGAAGACCAAGAATCGTCCAGAGGACATCCCGATTCACTGAATTGAACGCTTTACAGAGATCAACATAGGCTGCAAGCAGCCCCTGCCGAAACTCTCGTCTGCGTTCGGTGAGGACATGAAGTGCAAGGATACGGTCAATCGTTGACCTCTTTGGTGTAAAGCCTGACTGCTCTGGACGCTGGTGCTCAAGCAGATGGTGGCGAACCCTATCGAGAATTATCCGAGCAAAGACCTTGCCCGGCACTGAGAGCAGCGTCACCCCTCGGTAGTTGTTGCAGTCTTGGCGATCACCCTTCCCTTTCCAGAGAGGGACAACAAGGCCCCTCTTCCAGTCAGTTGGGATGATGCCTGTGTTCCAGGCAGAGCACAAAACTGCATGCAACGACATGAGTGCAGCATTTCCACCAGCCTTGAGAAGTTCGGCATGGATGCCACAGATCCCTGGAGCTTTGTCCCGTTTCAACTTAGTGCCATTCTGGTTCATAGTTCCTGACCCATGGGGACCAACACACACCTCATAACCGTCCCTATCAGTTCCAGTCGATGCATTGAAATCCCCCAAGACTAGAAGTGTATCTCGTCTGGGGCACTGATCAACCACAGACTCGAGTGTGGCGTAGAATGCATCCTTCACGGTGAGATCACTCGCCTCAGTCGGAGCATAAACAGAGACCAGGGAAATGACACCTAAGGAGTGACGAATCCTTAATCTCATAATACGCTCGTTGACCGGTGTTACCTCAATTATCATTGGGGTCAGCTTATTGGACACAGCTACAGAAACTCCTTGGGTATGGTTACCATCAGAGCGACCAGACCAATAGTAGGTGTAACCACCCACCATTATCTCGCCGCAATCCGGTCTCCGAACCTCAGAGAGAGCTGCAATCCCGATGTCCAAACGCTTGAGCTCAGATGATAACAGAGACAGGTGATCATCCTCTCTTAGGGATAGGACATTCCAGGCACCCACCCGAAGGGACCGCCTCAGGTTAACCCAAGGAGACCGCCATCTGGTGGACGACACCTCAGCACCACTCCGACACACTCTCCCGCAATCTGACCCAGGGATGTTACCCCGTGGTTTCCCTCCTATCAAAGATTGGGGGTCCCGAAGGCTTTGCCCCAATCCCGTCATCCGGTGAGCTGCCCTGCGAAGGGAAGCTGCACAGGAGGTACTCCCACGGAGTGGGTTTTCAGATTTTTTTGCGTTTTTGCGTTTTGCGGAATGAAGGGTTTTACGGTGTCCGGAGTGCAAATCCTGCCACCAACCTCCTAATAAGAAGTGACCCAACTGCAGGAGGACGTCCGCAGACACAGTTGGGCACTAGATATGGATGGCCGTTGGCTCACAAGGAGCTCCTCCGCCCTTTGACAGGTTTTGTTTTTAATCCTGCTGGGTGTCCATATCCAAACACCCTCCTCACCAGAAAACCTCGTGGGGTAGACGGTTTAGTCGCCGACAACCCGACCATGGAACAGGTTAGTACAGGTTTACATGGTACCTGTAGCAGGTCACAGATCGAACCTGACCTGGCGCAGCACGCCCATTTTCAGGAAAACACAACTAGGTCATGATATAAACCTCCCACCCAAATTTTATCAGGATCGGATCAAAACCCACGGAGCTATGCTCGGGACAGACAGACAGACAAGCGGTAGGCGGACATGGGTAGTCGCCTTCCCAAAAGAACCTGACGCGATGGGTCCGTTCGATGGAGAATGACCTGAGGATTAAGCACAAGAAAATTCATGATTGT
Source organism: Eptatretus burgeri (assembly GCF_056783735.1). Lineage (NCBI taxonomy): Eukaryota > Metazoa > Chordata > Myxini > Myxiniformes > Myxinidae > Eptatretus > Eptatretus burgeri. The sequence continues at coordinate 22,241,022 of NC_140968.1, forward strand.
AGCTTCAAGGGTTAATGCTGCAGATTGTTTTTTCGTTAAAATACCCCCACATTGAGGTTTTTCGGCCGTTGCGAGGCAACGGAGGGGTCCATAGCAACGGTTTTCTCTCACACATAACTAGGACATACCATGAACCTGCCATACCAGTTTCATGTATATCTGACTCATAGTCTCTGAGATATAACGAACTTCGTTTTTTTATTGTTTTCGACCAGGGTTCATTCAAAGTCTATCTTCTCCGACAGTTTTCATAGGATCCGGCTGGAAAATTTTGACAATATGACTAAATGTACTGACCATAGTCGCTCATGGCCCGATTTTTGATTTTCGAAAAAATTAATGTTTTATGATTTTTCTAAAATTACAAAGTCCCATTGCTAGGCAACGGTGGTGTCCTTAGCAACGGTTCTCATTTTCACACAACTAGGTCATGGTATGAACCTACCAACCAAGTTTCATCGAAATCGCCATTGTATTAACTGAAATCGCCATTTTAAATGCTGATAATAAGGGTAGAACAAATCTCAAAAATTGTTATTTTTTTTCGACTAGATCGACTGCCCAACAGACAGACGCACACACATAACGAAAATAGTGGTCACTTACCGACTTGTGAACCAATATGGGAGGGTAAATAATTAAATATTAAATCATTTTAATGAGGAAATGAAGAAATAATTTGTAATGAAGTTAGAATGCCATCTTTCTTCGAAGAATGTGAGGAAGAGGGAGAGGAGGACAGAGAGTTGGAGTGAGGGGAGAGAGAGAGGACAGAGTGTTGGGAGAGGGAGGTACTGATTTATTTTGGAGGGGGGGAGATAAGGACGTGAAGTCACATTTTACATTACACAGAATTTCCGAAAGTACCTACTATTGTACTATATTCCATCGTTCCTTGTCACACCATATGCTGCTCAATATAGTGGAGGAGATAAAGCCTCGTTGCATTGCCCTCACTGATGTGATTTACTTATTTCAATGGCAGCTCAGTGGAAATTTCCAGTGGATGAAGTGGTTACCTGTCCAGGATTAATTAAGGCTTAGAAGCTTTCACACTTTGGCACGAGCACTGTGATATTCATTGAAGACAATAAGCGTATCTTCTTATTGTTGTTGCACCATGTTTCAACATTGCATTTCCCATGATGCTGTTTCCTCACATCATGTACCATCTATTACATATTGGCTGGATCTCCCAGCCATGCCGTGTTTAAAAATGCCTTATCTCTACAATGACATGCCCCAATGTGGTACTACCTGAGACTGCTGCCACTGCCAGCATCAGCACTGAGACGACACCGCTGCAGCTGGCTCGCGAGACTGTGATGCTCAGCCTCAAGCTCTCGTGTGAGTCTCTCAAACTGCAGCTCCTGCAGAGAAACATCATCACATGGTATGACCTAACTAACTTAAAATTACTGCTTTCCTTATGGAGGTGTATATATATATATATATATATATATATATATATATATATATATATATATATATATATATATATATATATATATATATATATATATATATATTCCAAACAAAGAATCAATGTAGGTTACATTCTGTATTAAAACCCAAAACTGCATCAGTAATTCATAACAAAACTGATGCAACACACTGACAAAAAAGGAAAATCCTTCAATTTCTAAGTGGAAGGTCTTCATTCATATGCAGCACATGGTTGTGGGAAGCATCATTTGCTGGGAGCACAACGGTGCTGCTGACAGTGCCTACTACTGTAGATTGGAGCAGGAATTTGTAATTTGTTCAGGGGTGCGGCGATAGCTCACGTACTCTTCGTGAAGGACACCATGGGATTTTTTTACGTCCATCAACTAATGTCAGCAGATTGGATGCCCAATTTCATGTCCATGCGAGGGATGAATCACCCTGCCTGTGAAATACCAGGATGATAGTTTATAGTTGGGTCGAGTTTCTACCAAGTGGAAAGTACAGGACCCATTGTCATTCAGGATGACGTCCTGTAACAAGGGAAGGGAATAAGAGTCAACCTCGATAAGTGGAATGGCACCTCATGTAGACCCTGACCAGGTGGGGCAGGCAGATTAAATAGACTAGCATCACATGTACACCAGACCAAATGGAGAATGCAGATTATCCCACGCTGAAAGTCGGGGATGAGCCTGCTCGGATTTTGCCGACAAATCAAATAGATTGCAATCAAAATGGATTGCAAGAGATATAATCGAAATGTTATTATATGGAGGATCAGAAGAGAAGAAATAACGTGAGAAATATAAATTATAAGAATGTGCAAGTTGCTCACCCACTTCCCTTGCATAAATGAAGGAGAACTTTTCCTGTTTATCCGCCTCATGCAAGCGGATATTGAGAGTACATCAGATCAGGTGTCTTGCCAACTCTATCTCTGTCTCTTGGATGTCCATATAGTAATTGTTGGCATGTGTCTGACAATAATCAATCCGCATAAGTTTGGGGTGTTTGTTTTCAAATATAGCTGTAATTGAAGATTTATATCTCAGCACGATTTTGATTTGGTCTCATCGGGAAATTATCACATAAATATTTTCAAGTGTTCGTTTGTGCATTTCTATGTCATTCCTTCACGGCCTGAACCGTAGCAACTAGTGGCCCCAAGTTTTGGATGTAGGTAATTCAGAATGTTTTAAGCTACCAAACGTTGGCTTTCACATCGGTTTGAGGCCACCAAAGGCTGCTATAATGTGCATATTGGGATGTGGGGTCAGGCAGGGCTGCCGCCGGCCCGCAGGCAAAAGGTAGCCACCATTCAGGCCCGTAGCCAGGACTCAGTATTAAGGGGGGCATATGAACTGGATGGGGGGGCAGAATTATTATATTTAATATTTTTGATAACCCGGTATACTATTGTCTTCATGCAGCATTGACACATCTATACTGAGGTTGCCGTCGCATACTAACCAAATTGATCTCAGCTAGATTTAATATGTTCCGATGTTTTGGGCCTAAAATTATTCGAATGCAGGAGAGCCGCAACAAACTGGCACATTCACAATGCAGATATTCAATGATTAGACAATTGGCACCAATTCAGGTGAACTTACACAAGGTGTTGTGAAGAATTGGCATGAGAAAATTAATATACCAGAGATACAATGACTAAACGGTGGAGGTTGGCACCAGAATCAGTGCACTTTGAAATAAGATACAGTCGGCTATGACCTGCGATTATCAGGTTAAACTATCAACAGCAAATACGACCAGCCTGAAGATACCACAAAATCCGCATTTAAAGCAGTCAATTACACAGAGGTAAGGTTATGCACAAAACACTAGATATGGGATATGCAAAGCAACAAACACAACATTTAACTTAAACATCAGAAGTACAAAGCAGCCGACCACGGCGGGTGCTGACCACAACCACACTGCAACCACAACCACACACGCATCACCAGCCGTCACACACACAATCTGAACTCCCCGTATAGTTTTTATACCGCTGTACTCGCTGTCAGAAGAGCTGCAGGCGACGTGTCTCGGGGACTCTCGGTGTGGAATCTTCTGAAGACCTTCTCCTTCCATTCATTCAGGCATTTACGTGTGAGGTCTCTCTCGAAGGCCAGCTGTACCAGTTGTGCCTTGCGTGCATGGCGCATGGACCGTCGATGGTCAGTGAAGACATTCCTCAATGTTGAGAATGAGTTTTCACACATGGCAGTGGACGCACCAAATGTTAGTCCAAGTCTCATAGCAGTGACTACACTTGGCATGGCTTCCAGCGTTTTGTGATATGTTGAGAGGAGTTTTTGTGTTGTCCATCTCTCGTTTGGCTGCTTTTCTGTCTGTGAGCGAATAAACTGCTTTGCAACCACACACTCTGTTTCACTGATGGTTGACTTTGTTAATGTCATGATGTGCTGGAGCAAGTGGGGATCCAAAAACGTGCCATTTTCAGGATTCAAGGCAGCGAGTGAACGGGCGAGTTGTGTGTTGCGCTCACTGAAGCGCTGAGCGATCTCGCCAAGCACAGTGTGAATTGCGCTGTAAAAAACCCTCTGCAGTTCCGTCTTGTCATTGTCGTTGTTTTGTCCTGTCGTCTCCAAAACTACAAACTGTTCCAAGTTCTTATGCATTGTGCGTCTCCGTTTTGGTGGTGCAGGTGTAGAAGTGCGAGCATCGTTGGCCTCGTTCCACAGATCAGTGAACTCATCCTCAGAGCGGAGTTTCTTTACGCTCTCTGTAGCACTCGCCACCAGCTCCAACCCCGTTAGCAAGTCCATGTCCTCTGCCTGCAAGAGTCTGTTAGGGCCATTTAACAACATCAGCAGTTTTTGTACAAAGATAGCAATGAACATGAAGACAGGCCCAGAGACTTCCCGCAAAAGCCCAATAGCCTCCATCCTCATCTCTGCACCGTAGGCGCGCTCTGCATCAATCTCCGACAGTAAGGATGTGATATCCTTTAAAGATCCTATGATCACAGACACGGTGGCTAAATGTCCCGTCCACCTTTGATCAAGAAGTCGTTTTAACCGCTCACCTTTATACTGTGCAGCAACAGTGGGCTTTCTGAAGAATTTGTACAGGCAACAACAAACCTAGAGGAAATCGGTGACAGCTTTCTCTGCTGCCAGTGCGTGGATAACTACCAGATGGAGTTGGTAATTTAAGCAGTGCACATAGGGGATTTCTCTTTCCAATATCTCTTGCAACAACTTTTGCACCCCACCGTGCTTCCCAGCCATTACCGAAGCCCCATCGTACATCTGACTTAATATTTTTGACGTGTCAAGTCCTGTTTTTGTCAGCTCTGCAATTATTCGGTCTGTTAATGTTTTTGCATCTCCAGCGTCGGCTGTAGCTATTGTGAGTAGACGCTCTGTTGCTTCATTTGATGCGGATACAAAGCGAATGATGATTGATATGTTCTCACATTCAGTGGGGTCCCTCGTCCCATCCACCTTGATGGTAAACCACGATGTGCCTACTTCTTCCACAATGGCATCCGTCACAACATTACTCAATGTGCAAATCAGTTCATTCTGCATTTCCGGACTGGTATAGCTTGCGTTTCGTGGGATATGCTTTATTATTTCCGCTAGCTCGGTGTCTTTTTTGAGTGTGCAGTTTAAAAGCGAGAGGAAGAGCCCATTGTGCCCGTCTGACATATCCTCAAAATTATCAAGGCTCTCTCTAAAAGGTATCTGATTTTCGGCGAGAAATCCCACAACATCTATAACAGCAGACACATAGTACCGGTTTCTATTTAGCTGGTCAGCATTGAGGAGTGTGGAAATCTCCTCACCACAATCGATGCGCCTCTCATTCTCCTTCCACCTCAAAACACAAGTTAAATGTTCCTTTTAAGTTGTGTGTTTGTGAAACCCCCTGCCTTTCAAAACGGCATGTTTCCTATTCCGGTAGCCTCGCACTGTGAAAGTAGAGTCCACTGGGCCACGTGTGGTGTTAAACTTCCCACATGGATAGCAGAATGCTGCATCTGTCTGCACACTGTATTCCAGCCATTCATTAGTCTGGCACCACAAGGACACAAACGAGCGACTCTTGTTCTGCAACAGATGGCCAGGGTACCGCTGTAGAACAACTTGATTCGGTCTCTCACTTCCAAGATCATCGGGAAGCGGCTTGACAGTCACACCCGATCCCGAGGCCGCCGCCGAGCGTGGAAACTCGGCTGTCTGTGCTGGGCCTCCAGCCGCAGGGCTGACGTTGCTGGCTTGGCCAGGTTGGCCAGCTTCTGTCGGTATTTCAGACATGATCGTCTTTTCCTCCTCCTCCTCCAACTCCTCCCACAACATGTCTTTCATCATCTTCTTCATTTTCGTGGCTTGCATTTTTTCCTTTTCTTAGCCATTTTCGTATTTCCATCATCCACGTCTTTTTCTCCTGCTGCGAGCTCGTGCTCTGTGATTCCTCCCTCGCGACTCGCGTCACTAATCTCGCGACTCGCGACATTTGACGGTTGACGGTTTTATTTATTAAATGATCCATCCATCAAAAACAGGTTTTATCTGCATCATTTCAAATGTAAGCACGATTGCAAACAAACGTATTTTTAATTTTTATTTTAAAATTACTTTTGTAAGATGGAGGGTTGACGGGTTGTGAAGGTCACGTGGTGCACGTGCACTTCATCTTTAATAATGTAAATTTATGCCTTTTCCTAAATCATATTATCATATTATGACTGTATTACATTTATAACTAACTTACAACCAATCAGGTATCCTGCTCAATAGGGTCTCCATATCGAATATGCTGATTGGCTATTCCTTAAAACTAAATGATCCACGATATATATATATAACCACCCACAACATCGACAATCGACACGAGGTCTTGGCTGCTGACGTTGGAGCTTGCGTTATTATCTTTTATCTTGTGGTCTTGGACTATTGTCTTGCCAATTGCTTTTGGAGATGCGCTGGAAAGCGCACACTTATCTCTTGACTGTTATTCAAAGAAGGATATTATTAAAGAACAGTTTATCCAAGAAGGCCTCATTATTCACCACGTTGAACATCTGGAATAAGGCTTTTAGTTCACACAGGTGAACTCTTAAACAGCAAGTTCACAGTGGGCGCTCGTCCTTAAACACTAAGTTGTTCACAGGGTGCAACAGGGCATAAATGGGTGGCGTACAAGTGGGGGGGCACCAGATGCGCCATGGGGGGGCATTGCACCCAAATGCCCCCCCCCTAGCGACGGGCCTGCCACCATGAGGCCAATAACTCCATAGCTTTAAAATGCCCAACATGTCCTAAAACCCCAACCTTCTTATAAATATAATTGTATGAATAATTTAAAGTTACTGGGTACTTGTTTTCTCTGGTAGTGCTGAGTACTCCAGCTGGGACCAATGTAAATGCAAGTTGAGCAATTGTGGCTGAACTCAAAAAACGTCGGAACGCCAGCACATACAATGCTGAATTATATCTCATTTAATAACTCTTGGGTCTGGACAATCCATGTGGAAGTCTACAAATATTGATGTTCATGCAAATTCAAGTTATGTGTCTGTTGAGGTTAGGTTGCACATATGGGTGCTGTATAGGCTGACAATCGTTGGTTTGCTCACCTACCAGAAGTAAAAAATAATATAACCCAAAACTATTCAGTCAATTTCATCCAACGTTTAGTTACCTTTTTTTTGTTTTTTTACGTCACCAAAAAACCTTAGGAGTCTTAACAGTTAATGACAATTATGCTGTAAAAGGACATTCCGAGCAAACTCTCTAAATATTCCACAATATGCTGGGAAAAATTCCCTTAAAAGAACCGGGTTATCTGCTAATCAATAATTACTAAAAGGAAAAGCGTGTGTGTGTGTCCATCGTGCTTTGATATAATAGGTTTCTGCCATCATATAATAATGAAAAAGATACCCCTGGAAAGCTAATAATCGATTTATGTGGAGCAAAAACTACTATCCGTTTTTATCATAGGATTTATGTTTTAAAAAGGCCATCTTTCCAGGAGAGAATAGGAAGAAGCAGGGCCTGGAGCTTTAATGTATCGGTTCCAACGATTCCGTTTATATTATTTTATGGCAGCAGGAACAGACCTGCAAGGAGCACACAAAATTAGGTACAGTAATACTTCGTTTCGTGCTCAGGATGTATTCCTGGAAAAGAGAGTGCTAATCGAAAATGCGTTAAACGGGATCATTATACCATTATTTATATGGAGATGCGTTCCCGACAGCATGGTTTTACATATGAGCAGTATATGAGGTCTTCATTAGGGTATCGGTAATGGTGCTAATAATAATATATCTGGTAAACATATTATTCTATAAGTAAAGATAATAATTTGTAATGATAAAATCGGTACATATTAACAAAAATATATGACAATACATGTTTTTGTCAGTGTCATGTCACATCTAGGGGCATGTGCTTCTTTCATTTCCACATAAAATACAGTGTGGACAAAAATCAATAAAAAATAATAATTGCAGTCGCTCCGACTCTGCCCCTTCTCCTCCTACTCCTCCTCCATGCCATGGCAGCAGTGGGAGGAGATTCATCCAACTGCAAAATTAAGGCAGAGTCAACAGCACTGATTGGCTCAGAGCGTGTTTACTTGGCGAGCACCGAGTGTTATGGATTTTCTTCATTTTATTTTTAGTAAAAAAAATTATCAAGGAAGAAGAGCTCTATAACGAATCAGCATTATATGGGGTTGCATTAAATGTGGCATTACTGTACAGTATAATAATACTTCTCGAAGCAATATAAGAATATATATAAAGGAACTAGAAAGGAGCATACAAACAACAGCACCAACTACGTGTCATAAAGGATTATTTTTTTCTTCGTGTGTTTCACTTAATTTTACATCCTCATTGAGACACACAGATAGACATGCAATGTGTTTGTGAAGTGCAGCACGCCGTCTTTTGATTAAACTCATCAGCAAAGTGACAGTGAGGCACTGATAGTTGCATTGAAAGTAACTGATCAGAATGAAATATTTTCTTGCCATACATGTCCAAAACTAAAATTTTTGACACAGGCCACTCACTCACTTTGCCTGACCATTTTTATTGATGGCAAGTTTCCGAAGATTGCCTGTTTAAACTGGTCCCAGAAATTCCCTTCACAAAGTTTGCATGGCAGTTTTTCATCGACTTCAGTGCTCCAGACACATACGGTATTATTTACATGGTCGACAAAATGTTTTGGTCACAAACCCTTTTAAAGCAGTGTAGTCAATCAAATGTAATATTTCGATCACCTTCTCCAACCACAAACGAACTGTACTCAATGTGACAGCCATGTCAATGAATGTGGAACTACTGACTGAAGACAATTTTAATGGGGTGTCTGATTTGATGAAATTGGTTATTTAACCACTTCGCTTGAACCTTTCATAAATGAATTGCATTTACACTTTTTTTCTGTCATAGCTTACAATGCAATACGGCTTATTGTTGTTTTGTTTAATATGAATTAAAAAGGTTTCTTATTCACTGATTAATGTTTCTGTTATGTACAACTCCACATGGCTGCAGGATGGATTTCAACTGCAAAAATAGTTATGCTTTTCCGTGACAGTTTATGAAAAGCAGTTTCATTGTCAAGATTATCTGCCATGGATGACATGCACATTTTATTTTTCATCCATGTCACGGCTCATATAAGTGCAACATTCGGAATCAAACTGACAAATAATCAAATTAAGACAAAATGTGCCAGAGGTTGATCGACTGTAGAAATAACATCGTGTCCTTTGTGAAGGCAAATGAATCCTTTCGCTTTCAGTGACTTGTATCCATTGGCAAAAGGTGCTATATAAATACAATTATTAATTATTACTATCAGAGTATTTTACACTTGCCCTCTAGGCAATCACATTCCAAACATGCAACACTTTCTTACACGTCACTTTATTTGGAAGGTTTATAAGCAACAAACTGTTTCCTTGATTGCCCTCAAAAAAAAAATAAAAAAATAACCCAGGTTATATAAATGAAGCAAAAACATACGTACTGCTCATTCTAACCATTCACTGACTGATATTAATGTTCGGTCCCTTCCGGGTGATGTAGACAGCTGTAATTTTGCGTGCCGACGTACATTGATGCTGATACACAGGGGGAAAAAAATCACAGAACCGTTGAAAATCATCCATAAATGAAAATAGAAATAAATGGAAAAAAAATTAACAGTCACTTCGGTTGTTCTACACCAAACAAGAAACTTATAGGGAGAGCGTGGTGATTGTGAATATGACACTTCCAAAGATGTGTTAGGCTTACCATAGCACCAAAATGGCAGACATATGATTTTTTTTCATGCTACTATTGTGGGTGGAGCCAGGTCAGTGGTCCAAAAATGGGTATTGACTGGACATACATACATACAAACATACAAGCACTTGCTCCATTATTATATATAGATTATCATCATCATCATGACTGAAAGGTCCCACATAATGCATGTCCCATGATAGCCCATGACAGATCATGTGACCAAATAATTTATATACATTGCTTGCAAATATGTTTCAAATCCAATAACATGTCCCATGACTATTAGTGTATTGTGCCAATTAAAAATCTCAATAACTTGCATCTTAGGCGATGCAGATAATAACAATACGCTAGCTACCATGCCTTGGAATGGAAGACAACCAGCTCGGGATCAGGGACATTAAAATGACATCAGATGAGACAATAATGGGCATCGATTGTTCATTGTTGGTTCTCCTGTGCATGAGTTTCGATGAAGTGTCATCTATACAGACCATAGAAAATGTAACACCGTTCCCCCGGGTAGAGATATAAAAATGAAGCCATAACCACCATTATTTATTGTATGATTTTCTTGTGATAGTTTTTCTTACTCTTGCTGCTGGCATAAACTTTATGAACATGATTTACCTTCATAAAAATCCATGGTGTCATGTTTTTCACAATGTCGATATCTAATTCCCAGGAAGGCACATTCTCTGTCGGATTGCCAAGAAATTGTGCACGAAATAAGGACAAAATAGAAACACATTTGTCTCCCCTTTAGCCTGAAATGCTAATTATAGAACTCTAGTGATGGAAAATAAAAGAACAAGAAAAGCACTGTGAACGTGCAGGTGACTGGTATGAGCAACACTTTGGCCGATGTTTGCACCTAAGTTATTGTGTTTGACAAGCGGTGCTCACACAGCAGCCAGAAAACTATCACTGGCTGTCAACACAAGTTACAATATGATTGCATTATGGGAGATTTTGTTAGAAAAAAAGTTACAAATTGTAAAACATGAGGCCAAAATGTAATGGTTAAGTGAGGCAACTTTTTTGGGGATACAGTCATGACTCGTGGAAGAGTTAGAGACACTGAACATATCAGGAAGTAACAGAATGATCGGAACAGAAGAGAGAAGGGGAAAACCCCAACAGCAAGGTTGAAGCACAAAATGGAGGGAAACTTCAACAAACAATGGGTGTGGGGAGGAATGAGATGTAAGGGAAGACGCATGGAGTGCACAAGGACAAAATGGATATAGAAGGCAACTCTGGGGAAGGAAAAACTGGAAATTTGGAAAGAGGTGGACTTGGGGGTTGGGGGTGGGGGGAAGGAGTTGACAGTAAGAAAAGGTCATGGTTTTGGATGGGCGAGTGATCAGAGATGGTGGTGAACAGCTGTCATTAAGACATGGAGGGGACAATGAGATTGAAGAGAATGTGGAAGTTGGTTCTACATGTCGGAAAAAAAAGGAACAAATGAGTGGAGAAGAGCAGAGATTCTGAATTCTGGGAGATTCACCAGAAGAGAGTTGATGGTGAACCATGTGCACCCTGCAGAAACCTGAGTTGAGGGGACATAGCATATCTGGTAAACATATTATTCTATAAGTAAAGATAATAATTTGTTATGATAAAATCGTTATATATTAACAAAAATATATGACAATACATGTCATAAAAAGAGCAGAGTGCAAGAGCAAAAAGAAGGTGGCAGAAGCCAGAGACCAATGACTTGTCTGCAATGAGAATGTGATAGACTTAGCTTCATTGCGGGAGATTCAAATAATTTTTAAGGCCATAGTTTCCATGTAGTCAAGCTACACAAGGTGTGAAGTAGGGGCACCAGCCCAGAGAGAAGAGCAGTACTCCATCAAGCTGTGAATGAAGGTCTTGTAGGTAGATAAGTATTCAAGTGTGCCAAGGAAGGACTTTGAATGATGGAGGATGCCCAGTCAGCAACTAGCTTTGGAGGCCAACTTTGAAATGTGGTTTGCCCAAGAAAGATCATGGCTGATAGTGAGACCCAGGATTTGAATGACTGAACTTCCTCAAGAGAATGTTAAGAAAGTAGATTTTGGGGGTTCGACTTTGGATTGGTAATGGTTAGGTAATAGGCTGCAAGAGAGATTATGATTAATTTTATGTCTCCTCTGGGTTTGATTCCTGACCCAACATTAAACGCATTGCAGTACAGTGTCATTTTGCACACTTTTAATGGATGATGGAGGTATTCCTTACTGAGTAGACAAAATGCTGCTGCGAAGCATAAATTATTCCATTTTCCAAAAGCGTAAATTATGTCTCTCCGAGCTCCTGGCCCATGGGTTGGGTCCAAGCAAGCTTTGATCACCAAGCCGATTGTCTCCAGATTCCATCAGCATTCCATTTCACCACCAGAGTGATGCAAAAATGTATGGAATAATAAGATTATTATTGATTTTAATGTTTTGGATTAATTTAGACAATCTCATCTGCATTCCGTGGATTTTGAAAAGTACGGCCTTGTATCTGCATTCATCATTATTGGACGTCACTTCCGGACTTCCGGTTCGGGGATTGGCACACGTGGATGGCTGGGTAGCGAGCTCTCCTTCCAGTCCTTCTCAAGCGTTTTGCCTATTTTGTAAATGAGATTTGTGTCAGGGGCTGTGGAATTGTACTTTATGCTCAAAACAGTTTTAGCGGGTATTTGAGTTCGTTTATTGAAAGAATCAGGTTGAGGCCTCGTGATAACTTTAGCGTGACGTCAGTTTGGGCCTTGGGAGTATGGGGATTTAAAAAAAGGTTATAAATAGAGACCGAAGGAGAAAGGAAGTGGAGTAAGTAAAATGTAATAGTTGCTCAATGTGGGCCACATCAACAATAGGGGGAAGCAGAGGGTTCTTATTGTGTAGGAAGTGTGAGGAAATCGTCCACTTGAGGATGGTTATTACGAGGGTGAAAGAACGCATTGATAATTTGCAGCAAGTAGCAGAATGTGAGAAATTTGCAGATAATAGTTGGTTATGGTTGTGGAGTGAGGTTGCTGAGGACATTGGAAGTGGTGACAGTGGAAACATATATATATATATATATATATATATATATATATATATATATATATATATATATATATATATATATATATATATATATATATATATATATATACATATACTCTACCCGTCAAAAGTTTAAGAACACCCACTTTTTTCGAGTTTTTACTGAAATTTAAGCAGTTTAATGTTTCAATGTGCTCTGAAATTAAAGCACAGAACAAATAAACAATTGCAGATAAAAAAGAAATCGTGAAATCGTTTTGTTGTACAAAATTTTATCTAAATTTTTGACTCATCAAAGTAGCCACCTTTTGCAGATATAACAACCGAACATACTCGTGTCATTCTTTCTACAATGGAAATCAAATATTATTCGGAAAGTTCTTCCCAACATTGCTGCAGAAGTTCCCACAAATGTGTTGCACTTGCAGGTTGCTTAGCTTTCACCCTTCTGTCCAGTTCATCCTAAACCAGCTCGATGGGGTTTAAGACTGGAGACTGTGCTGGCCATTCCATGATTTGAAGCTACCGTCTTGTTCATTTCTTCTAAGGTAGTTCTGACATCACCTGGAGATATGTTTTGGGTCATTCTCTTGCTGTAGGATGAACCCCTGACCAACTAGGCTTAGACCAGAAGGTATTGCATGGCACTGCAAAATGCTATGGTAGCCCTTTTGGTTCAGGGTGCCAGTCACTGTGCAAGTCACCGACTCTGGATCCAGCAAAAGAGCCCCAGATGATCACGCTTCCTCCTCCATGTTTAACAGTTGGTGTCACACACTGAGGAACCATCCTTTCGCCTACTCGACGACGTACAATAACCCTGCGTGATGAAAGTAAGATTTCAGATTTTGATTCATCAGTCCATAAGACCTTCTTCCAGTTTTCAGTAGTCCACTGGCGGTGCTTCATGGCCCAGGCAAGCCTCTTTTTTCTTATTTTGCCATCTTAGCAATGGCTTTCTTCGTGCCACTCGATCTGTCAAACCTGCAGCTCGAAGTCTTCTCTTCACAGTTTAAACCGAGACTTCCTTACTTCGACCAGTGTTAAGCTGTGCTTGAAGCTGCTGTATGGCAGTGAACTGCCACCCAATGTGGAAGTCAACTTTCTGTGATCAACTTGATGTAGATGGCCACAAGCCAACCACAACGGTCATGACGATAGTTCCACATGCAACCAACCCCCCCCCCCCCCCCCCAGCCGAGCAACTAGAAGTGAGGAATCCTGCGGAACATCGTGGTGCACCCCACACAAAAGCTTGTGGAGCAAATTGCAGAACTTCCAGCTGAGAAAAGAGTTGCTGGAAAAGGAGAAGGTGCCTGCTACATTCCAGACGGTGTTGGCACCTTGTGTTGCCCAAGACAGCTTGCCCAAAATGCAAATGTAGACATCTCTCTTCAAAGCCTGCACTTGACTCACTCCAGCTTAATTCAAGATAAGCCTCCCACTCAACCAACTGTAAACTACTGTTGCTACAACCCTCCTCCTCCTCTTACAAAATCTCATTTCCTCTTTCTGCCATTGCTTTATGGCCTCCATGTCCTCATTTACTTGGTCAATCCTTTCATCTGTGGACCCAATTTCTTCCAACTTTTCTCCCATTCTGACCGCCTGGATTTGACCCTCTTCTATTTTTCCCAATATTTCTTTCCTCTTTGACTCAAATCCTTCTGGAGTTTTTGTTTCCATTTCTCTAAATTGGGCCACCATTTCCATCTCAAATTCTCCCATTTCATTCCCTTGTTCATCAATTCCATCTTCCAATCGTTCATTCATTTGGATTCCGTGGTCCCGATGGATTCAAGGATCCCTCCCCGATGCCAAATGGCATGGTGAGGGGGGGGGAAGGGGGGGCTCGAAAAACCCCGCTCCGGACACCAGTTGTGGTTGAGGTGGCCAGGCTTGAACCCCACTCCTGTCAGCAGTTGTCGTTGGGGTGCTGGGATTCGAATCCTACCACCCAAATTTGTGGTAGCCTGACGCCCAACACCAACCAACCTCCTGGGACGGTCGAGCAGTCCTCATTTATTGGAGGTTGACACACTCATTGACATGGATTCTTTAATTAAACAAATATTTACAAGGACAACAACAAACAAATTTAATGAACAACTCCGATGATCGAGGCCTCGCACACACAGATGCAAACACAGACAAAGGATAACAATGAAAACACAATCCTCCCTTCCAAAACACTGGTACTCAGCCTGGCTCTCGTTGATGTGATGCTGGGAAGCTTTGGCCGGTGCGTGCAACTGCCAAACAAAATGGCGCCATCTCCCACCGAGCCTGGGAGGAAAGCGCCTCCACCATCCAACAGGACACGCAGGCAGGATGGCGCACCTCGCCTATTGCAGCCTTCCAAACTTCAAATGCACAATTCCTGCCAGCACCTCCTCGATCCGCTCGAGACGTGCACCAATCTGCTCAATCTGCTCCAGGCGTGCACCCTCGCCAAGCACACACACTTCTCCTTCTCCAAGCACACCCTCCACACCTTTTCACCAATCACACTCTTTCGTAATCATCTAATCTTTCTTTTTATCCTCGCTCCCTGCCCTCGGGGCATGGCTTCCTCACCTCCAAACCTGGGAAGGCGGGGCTTCTCTAGTTGTTGTTGTTTCAGGGACTTGGTCCCGAGCTTACAGCCATACTTGGAAGATAAAAACAGGGAAAATCACAGAGGGTAATCATGCACAGGGGAACTTATTTTTACTCCCTAAGCTAATTAACACCACACCACCCCTCCTGTGGTGACACACACACACACACACAAACACACACACACACACACACACACACACACACACACACACACACACACACAGTATATATTTGATCCATAGCAAAATTTTAAGCATTCGCATGGAAATATTTAACACTAGCAAATACCACGCATCACTTTGATTACAGGAATACTAAAGGAGCGAAGGGGGAGATAGAGCAGAGAGAGAGGAGGAAGGGGGAAGGGAAGGCAGACGTGGTGGAGCGATAATTACCACCCAGTTGCATCCAGAAACAAACTCCTGTCTGGACACAAACCCTGCGCGGACATGTCCAGAGACAAACCCTGCCCAGACGGCAGACACGTCCGGAGACAAACCCTGCCCGGACACGTCCGGACACAAACCCTGCCCGGACACAAACCCTGCCCGGACACGTCCGGAGACAAACCCTGCCCTGACACATCCGGAGACAAACCCTGCCTGGACACATCCGGAGACAAATCCAGCCCGGACACGCCTGGAGACAAACCCTGCCCAGACACTTCCAGAGACAAACCCTGCCCAGACACTTCCAGAGACAAACCCTGCCCAGACACTTCCAGAGACAAACCCTGCCCAGACATGTTTGGAGACAAACCCTGCCCAGACACGTCCGGAGCCAAACACCATCCAGATATAACCACCATCCGGATATGTCCAGACAGAGAGAGAAAGAGAGGGGGGAGTGGGAGAGGTGTGAGAGGAGGGTGCTGCACTGTATTGGGAGGGGGTAGAGCAAGGATGGGAGAAAAAGAGAGAGAGAGAGAGAGAGAGAGAGAGAGAGAGAGAGAGAGAGAGAGAGAGAGAGAGAGAGAGAGAGAGAGAGAGAGAGAGAGAGAGAGAGAGAGAGATGCTTTATGAACAACATACGCACGCACACGAGCGCGCGCGCGCGCGCACACACACACGGCTGATATCGGCAACAACACTAAAACCATGAGGAGCTTTCACCAAAAAACAACGTTACATTTATATAGACGTCTCAGGGAGATGATCACAAACATTATTCTTTATAAACAGCTGTGTGTGATGGGTAGAAAAAAAAAATTGGCTTCGTAATTTAGAAACACATTAATACGGCAAATGGCCCAGAAATCGGGTGTTATTTTACCAGCACTCGCTCAGGGCGGCGGAACATGAACCACTCACTCTGAATGATGTGGTGGGCAAAAGCGTTCGCAGTGAGTGAACGATTCGCTCAAAAAGAAGGATGTAGTGCGGTACTGCAATCGACTGTAAGGTGTTCGGTAAGTGGCTTAAGCACTCATGCAAGCACTCCAATTAAATGGTTGATAAGGAACGGTTGGCCAGGCTGTCACTGCATATCATATGGGATCCGTTTGACTTCAGAGCCGGTCTTCACGCGCATGCAGCCATTAATGAAATAAAATGGATTCGTTCAAATAATGACTTTATCCACAAAAGAGTTGCAGCTTAATGGAGAACAGCCCTGGAGACATCGCAAAGTTCAATCGTCTATTAAATAAACATTGCAGATAATCCACAATTTTGCCTGCTCATCTGTGCATGCGTCACGTGATATATCGATTCAAGGTCCGCGCAAACGTTATAACTTTTTTTTAATGCCCGTTGTTTTTTTTAACCAGATTTGCTTCGATTCCCTGTGGAAAACCTCGTGAAACCTCCGGAAAAAAATATATAATTAAATCAGGCTGTTAATTATCTTCAAAAGGGATGTTTTAATTAACCCAAACATCCCATTTTCACTCTTGCACTTCCTTGGCATGTTTTTGGTATACATGCAAAGTTTCAGGCTGCTAGGTTTTACGGTTTTGGAGTTATGGAGGAGACACACTGACACACACACTGACATTTTTTCGTGTATATTGACAACTATTGCGGAACTCTGCAGGCAATTGTGCCAGGCCAAATGTTTGTGCTGTATTCACACAGACCATTCCATCCACATTAATAATCCATGGTCCTAAATGGATTAACTGCTCTGAAGTTTTGACATATTAACTTGGGAGTATGCTGGGAATTTCCAAATGCTTGTACTGTATTTACACAGATCAATCAGTATTATTGATCCATCCAGACAGGGAATAGGCAGAGATGGAAGTTTATGATGACTAAATCAGTGACATATATCTTTTTCTTGTGAAAATATGTTTCTTTTAAATATGCAACCAATTATTTGAGTAATGACTATGATCAATGCATGAAATTAATTTAAGAATGTTGCAACATCATCAATTCTATAACACGTGAGATAATTCCGAATTGTATTCTAATTTCCAACCTCAAAAAAATCGTAGTTCTGTTGTAACAAAAAAAAATCCCCCAAAAAGTTGCAGACCCAAACAAAGAACAGTATAACTTGACAACTAATTTACTGTTTTATTTTTTTGTACAGATCAAGGGACCATGAGCATTTTTCTCTTTGAAGAAGACGAGACTCATGGAAGAGATAGGAAGCTCCTTTCTTCCGAAAAACCCTCATTTCAAACCAGGATATCTCCAAGCAATAAGTCAACAACCTCAATGGCATCCAAACAGTCAGTCAATCTGGCAATCCAGCACAAGATGAGATGATTATCTGAATCACTAAATGCTTCATGAAATACCATACATACAGAATTATTATGACAGAGAACCAGATATTATATTACCATGCATGTCCGACTTTACATTTCCATACATCACCTGAGACATCCAAATGATTTTCCATTGAAACAGGATATTACTCAAGTGCAATAACTGTCATTGCTTCATACTCCACTGCATCCTTCAGCAAGCATTCATAACTTTTAAAATGCATTGATTTCAATATTTCATCCATAAATATTTATTTAGCTGTTATTGAACACTACTTGGTAACGTGTCATGATTTTGAATGTATAGGGTGGTATGACTGTCTTGTTACCCTGATGTCGTACATTTTTTTTTCCATATATATGTATGTATGTATGTATGTATGTATGTGTATATATATATATATATATATATATATATATATATATATATATATATATATATATATATATATATATATATATATACGCACACACACACATACACGAACAGTCAGAAGTTTTAGAACACCCCCATTTTTCCAGTTTTTACTGAAATTTAAGGAGTTCAATTCTAGTGAATAACCTGAAATGGTACAAAGCTTAGCGGTAAACTGCCAGAGGTTAAAAAAATGTTTCGGTTACGAAAAACTCAAAAATAATGTACACTGAACAAAAATATAAACGCACCAAGCGCAAAAATATAAACGCACCAAGCGATTGTTACTATTTTACCTCGAACTCATTAATACTAAATCTTCACAACAATTTGGTTATAGAATCCATGACAATTGAGCAGTAAATTTCAAAGAGTTCCTTGAGAATTCTGGCGACAGTCTTTGCGCTACAACAGCCGACACAACCGAGGTGTCACTGTCAGAGTTCACACAGTCAGTAGCGGGTGTGTCCACCGTTGGCGTCGCGCAGAGCGGTGCATCTCTGGCGCATGGACATCACCAGATTATCGATGGTGGCCTGAGGGATGTTTTCCCATTCCACCTGGAGAGCCACATGGAGCTGGCGGACGTTCTCTGAGACTGCGTAACGTTGTCGTAAGCGTCGATCAAGAACGTCCCAAAGGTGCTTGAAGGGCGACATGTCGGGAGAATATGGAGGCCAGTCGAGGACATCAATGTCCTCCTCACCGAGGAAGTCCACGCAGATCCTGGCAACATGGGGGCGAGCATTGTCGTGCTGAAACGTCACATGGTGAAGGCGCACAAACGGCACGACGATGGGTCTGAGTATCTCGTCCCTGTACCGCTGCCCGTTCAAGTTGCCTTCAATGAAATGAAGCCGAGTGCGCTCTCCATGGCATATGCCTGCCCACACCATAACACTGGCACCACCGTGTGACACCCGGCGAAGGACATTGGCATCAGTGTAGCGCTCCCCAGCCCGACGCCAGACGCGGAGTCTGCCATCAGCCCGATACAGCTGGAACCGCGACTCATCGGTGAACAGCACTCTCCTCCATCGTGCGAGGGTCCAGCGCAAGTGAACATTGGCCCAGTTCAGTCGGGTCTGACGCCGGACTGCAGTGAGGTCGAGTCCCCGGTGTGGTCGGCGGGCTCGGAGGTTGGCCTCCCTCAAGCGGTTACGCACCGTCTGGGCTGAAATGCGCCTGTTATGCAGCCCGACATTCTGATCAGCAGTCCTCGTGGCCGGTCGGAGTCGATCCCGGAGATGTTGCAGCCTCATGTGACGATCCTGACCGGCGATGGTCACACGTGGTCGCCGGGCATGTGGGCAGTTCACGGTGCTTCCAGTCTCTCTGAGGCGCGTTCTCAGGTGGCTAATGGTGGAGTGGTTGACATTGAAGTGTGCTGCAACGGCCCGTACTGACGTCCCAGCATTCAGCATGCCAATAGCGCGCTCCCTCAAGATTTGTGACATCTGTGGCATGTTGACATTTGGCACCAGTCCACATTTTGGGGAGGCCTTTTATAGGGCAAGCTATAGGGAGTGTTTGTGTCCTGGTCACGCTCACTGACCATCACTCTGTCAAGCCCCATGGTGCTCATGGGAAGGATTACTCAACGTGCGTGTCCACACACTCAGAGTGGTCAATTTCAATGGGAACATCTGTCTTGAGCAAAACAAAGGAACCATTGCTCAAACATATCATCGGTTTGACCATTTTCCCATAATGGCAATCTTGACTTAGATATTTAGGTTGGTGCGTTTATATTTTTGTTCAGTATAAATTTCAGAGTTGTTAAAAAGGACCCTTTTAAGGGAACAAGTAATGGGTTAGCAACTGCAGCTGTTCTGCAGCAATGGAAGTAAATTAGGCCTTGAAAGTTGATGCAAACAATTCCTACTGGTGTCCCAACTTTTGTTGATTAGTTACAAACCCTCTGTCTGTATAAAAGCAGTGTTGGAATAGACTGTGTTGCTACACCATCTGAAGCATTATTTGGACAATATTGCACTGCAGGAAGTAGTACATTGTGATCATAATGGTGAGAAAAAGACAATTAACAAAGGAAGACAGACAGACCATTATAACCCTTAAAAGTGGAGGTCTTTCCTTTAGAGAAATTGCAAAGTAGCCAAGGTGTCAGTGAGTACAGTTTCCAACACCATCAAAAGGCACTTGGAAACTGGAGGAAACTCTTACAGGAAGAGGTCTGGCAGACACAAAGCCACAACACAATCAGAAGACAAGTTCCTGTGAGTCAACAGCTTGCATGATAGGCGGCTCACAGGACAGCAGCTTCAAGCACAGCTTAACACTGGTCAAAGTAAGGAAGTCTCAGTTTCAACTGTGAAGAGAAGACTTCGAGATGCAGGTTTGACAGGTCGAGTGGCAGTAAGAAAGCCATTGCTAAGATGGAAAAATAAGAAAAAGAGGCTTGCCTGGGCCGTGAAGCACCGCCAGTGGACGAGTGAAAACTGGAAGAAGGTCTTCTGGACCGATGAATCAAAATTTTAAATCTTCGGTTCAACATGCAGGGTTTTTGTACACCGTCGAGTAGGCGAAAGGATGGTACCTCAGTGTGTGACACCAACTGTCAAACATGGAGGAGGAAGCGTGATCATCTGGGGCTCTTTTGCTGGATCCAGAGCCGGCGACTTGCACAGAGTGACTGGCACCCTGAAGAAAAAAGGCTGCCACAGCATTTTGCAGCGCAATGCAATACCCTCTGGTCCACGCCTAGTTGGTCAGGGGTTCATGCTACAGGAAGATAACGACCCAAAACATACCTCCAGACTATGTCAGAACGACCTCAGAAGAAAAGAACAAGACGGAAGGCTTCAAATCATGGAATGGCCAGCAGTCTCCAGACTTAAACTCCATTGAGCTGGTTTGGGTTGAACTGGACAGATGGGTGAAAGTAAAGCAACCTACAAGTGCAACACATTTGTGAGAACTTCTGCAACAGTGTTGGGAAGAACTTTCCGAACAATATTTCATTTCCATTGGAGAAAGAATGCCACGAGTATGTTCGGCTGTTATATCTGCAAAAGGTGGCTACTTTGATGAGTCAAAATTTTAGATTAAATTTTGTTCAACAATATGATTCCATGATTTCTATTTTATCTGCAATTGTTTATTTGTTCTATGCTTTAATTTCAATGTACATTGAAACATTAAAGTGCTTACATTTCAGTAAAAACTGGAAAAATGGGGGTGTTCTAAAACTTTTGATCGGTAGTGTATATATATATATATATATATATATATATATATATATATATATATATATATATATATATATATATATATATATATATATATATATATATATATATATATGTACAATTGTACAAATTGTTACAGATTCTCGGCCCACCGGCGTGCGAGCGACCACGTTCAACCAATAGCGGCCGCTTCGCCCACCGAACGGACAATCCAGTCGCGGCTTTCCGGATCAACGCCGAAAACCAGCCACGTAACGGGTGTGTTTTTAAGCACACCACACCCTTGTCCGTACTCTACCCGTGCGCTACAGGGTCAATCGCCGAATTGTCGATATACCTAATTAATCGCGCGGGTGGATTACCGACAGATTGTACCTCAACGGGACTGCTTGGAAACGAGCCGCTTAAGCAGCTCGCTTCCTTTTGGAATAACCGAGCGGGGTATTATCACGCAGTCCCGTTGGACCCGATCACTTTACCGGCTATTTAAAACCAACTATATTCCGAGAGCAAGATGGCAGCTCAATTAAGGAAAAGATGCAACGAACGGGGTACATTTTTAAACAAGCACATTTATTTACGAACAACACATAAGCACGTATAAACAATCATGCAGTCATGCAGGTATGCAAAACACACATGCAGTCATGTATCAATCAAGCAAAAGTAATGCAAGAGCTAATACCGTCTATCTATCATGTACAGTCACTTATCGACAGTTCTACTTTACGGACTTGGCGCCACAATGTTCATACAAAGAAAAGCAAGGAAAAACCCCAGCACAGATAAGGGGTAGACGGGACCCCTTGGGGTCTTTATAACACGGAGCCGTGTGGACCGCAGAGGCTCCGCGAGACCGGGCTGGCTATCTTCACCTCGCTGGGGCAACCCGCGACGTCCCGTCTCTACGACCTACAGTAAGGCACGGCTCAGCAGGCCACGCGCCTTGGCTCCGCTGCGCTCTCTCCTCCTTTCCACATGCCCCCACAACCTCCCGCAGTCGACGACTCGGAGAGCGACCGCGAGTGAAAGAGACCCAGGTAGAGAGAGACTGACTCGGACAGGGAGAGAGTGACCACGACCTCCAGACCTCGACCCTCTCCTCAACCCGCACTTTATACCCACAGCGCGTTGCCCCTCCCTACTTCCAGCACGCGCGGGAAACTTCCAGAAGTTCGTGGTTGTTGCCGCCAAGGGAGTGTGTCGCCGGGGGCGTTATCCACCCAAAATCATGCCCCTCCTTTACATCAACTTTGAACCCTGGCTTGATCTGCCCCTTCCCCCTCCCAACGTGCGGGGAAAGCAGGGAAAGGGGGAGGGGAAGTCCCAGGCATTATCGGAACTTCTCTCTTCGGAGCTGTGGTCCTGCCCGCACTCCACAGGGGCAACGGGTTTTCCTACCGTTGCCTTTGTTTCCTTTCTTGATGAGTATCCGTGATGTAGATGTTATTCGATGTGGAGAGGTTTGTGGTCTGGTCATTGAAATGCGGTTCTGGAGAAGGTGGTTGTTGTTGTGGAGAAGGTGATGCTCTCATTCGTGGTGGTCGTGAGGGTGGTGTGGTTGGGCGGTTGACGAGAAGGTGGTGGTGGTGATCGTGGTTGTTGTGGGTTGGTGGCTGTTTTGTGGTGGTAGTAATGGCGGTTGGTCCAAAATAACAATAGTAAAAGAAAAACACTATCTCAAAGATCACAGCCCTGATCACATGAATACTTCCCATTAGACAACGGTGGG